>NC_079207.1:55185254-55222754 GCF_026745355.1 Beta vulgaris subsp. vulgaris
TTGGTTAAATGAATGTAAAAACTATGCATGTATATTTAGATATATATATATAACATTCATAAAAAAGGCATGCTTAGAGAAAATGAAAAGATGTGTCTTTTGGGAATAATATTTGAGACAATGGAAAGTCAGAAATTAAAATCTAATCATAGCAACATTTCGTAACTGCCAAATATCTATGTATATGCCAATTAATGCTATTTTAATAATATAGATTATTAGGAAATTCATAAAAAAAAAAATTCAAAATCGGTTTTTATTTTTTGTAAAAAACAGGCGGCAGTATTAATGTAAACGTTTGGTAATGTATCAATTTTCTAACCGGAATATATAAATCTGTATATATATTATATATATTACATTATTATAAATGGTTGTGTCTTTTGGCAATAATATTTGACAAAATGGAAAGTCACTACTTATTGGCAACACCTACCAAATTTCGTAACTGTCAAATATAAAACTACCCAATTAGTGCACTATGTAATATAGGAAATTTTTTCTAAATTCAATTACAAAATTGACGCCAGTTACTATTTTTTTTTATTAAGAACGTGACTAATAATTGTATATGGTTGTTTTATATATACGTCCAATATTAATTATTGCACTAATTTAGTTTATTATTTTAAGTGTTTGGTAATAAATCAAATTTATAATGGAATATATAAATACGATTACATATATATATATAGATATGATGCTTTATTGGTATTAACTTTTCATTCTATTATGATTTAAGACATAAACAAAGTGCTCGAATTATATAATTAATAACGCATAACAAAAAGTAGTAAACTTACATTATAATTGAAACACTTTGTAACTAAGAAAATTAAATAACAAATAAAATATAAAAATTTATATTTTGTGATCCATTTGTTGCTATAAGTAGGCAACTTGCAAGTAAATTGATAAGCACACTCTTCCGCCCAGTAAACGTGTGTAACATCCACAACTTTATGAACTTTAGATTTAAAACATAGCAATGTCGCTTCAAGTACGAAAACATATGCATCTCCAATATGAGAGAACAGTTTGGTCCGTATGTTGTCCATGTATTTAACCTACAAAAAACAATCATTAGCGATAATGCGAAATTTATATTACAAAGTTGTAGTTGTATCATAGAAGATTATAATATTAACATACATACCTCTTCAGTTCGTTTTGGTAGATCAAGAGTGGACATTTGTAATATAAAACATATTTGCTTGTGAGATAGTCCAACACTTAATGACCCACTTATATCCTTTATTTTGATATGCATGAATGGAATTCGAACTATTTACTTTATAATATCATCTATTCTCCCAACAACCCTACACTTGCATCCCTACAATGAAAAATGAATTTAATTTACATATCTATATAAATATAAACGAACGAATTTAAGATATTATAAAGTAAATATCAGATACGACATACTCCGTTGTATTTGTGAAACTCAGAAATGGATAAACGCATTGAATTCGAGATGCATAGTAATCTATTGAGCGGAAGAGAAGTCTTATTTATCCATAGTGTCTTGTGTCGGACAAATTGATCGTTACGAAACCTAATTAACCCAATCAAAACATGTATTTAAGAGAACACGTTAAGTTGCGCATGGTTGAAAAAATGATCAAATCGCATGTAAGTATACATAGTAGCTTACCACTGTTTTAGTTTGCTTGCAATCTTTGTCCTAGGATTGATCATGATTTGTGTGTTTTCAACAGATTGCAAATAAATGCCTATGAAATGTAGTAAAAATACAAATAATTCAAATACAGAATTTGAACATATGTTACCTAAATAATACAATTTTCATGCTTACCGTCGTTCATTTTTCAAAACCAATCCTCTTGCTAAAACAACCACAGCGTCTTGTAATAGGTCAGAACTTAATTGTTGTAAATGGTCAAAAAAATTGTCGACAACACATAGTTTCATAGCAGTATAACTGATATAAGTAGAAACAATGAATCAATATATTAATTATGGCAAGAAAAAAGAAAATAACTACAATTACATGTAATATAAATCACGAAATTATAAAATTACCTCTTGTCAATTAGTATGATATATTGTTTTTTGCTTTGTTGATTAATTTTTGATTGAACACGTCCCATATAGATGAGTACTCCAACAACACCTAACATGTCATTTTTTTAGAATTACACATTTACGAATATTGTCTATTTGACATGCATATAAATTTATGATACTAATAATACTAAACGTGGACAAAAATAAAGAAAAAATCAAACAGAACAAAGAGGCGAAAATTGCTATACTGTGATAAAAAATCGAAAAAACGAAAATTGATTTATTTAACCTACAATGAAACGATTTCTTATTTACTTAGGGCTTCATGTAACATTTTTTTTTTTGTTTTAGAACTAAATGTGATAAAAAATCGAAGAAGGATTTATTTAGGCTACAATGTTTTAACAGAATGTAAAAAAGTAAGGTTTTAAAAAATACGTGTGGAAATAATAATATGGAGTATATATATATATATACCTATTTCCTTATTTTGAACGCGAACTTGCCTCATCAAAGAATTTAATAGTGTTAACTCATTTTTTCGCACCTTATTCACATGAGGATCCATTTCACAAAAGAGAATAAAACAACTTTTTTGTATGTTCAATATATATAAGAAAAAAGTATGTGTTGATTGAAATCACTTAATTTCGGATTCAATCAAAAAAAAAAAATCACTGGAATATTGCGTTTCAAACTTGCCAAATATAAATGTTCGTAATTAGTGTTTTAATGCTTATGTTTGGTAACGAATAATTATATTAAAAAGGTAAATCAAATCAAAATCTTGATAATTTCTTTTTCTTTATTGTTAAAAGATAATAAGATCCGGAAAAAGGTAATAAGATATGTTCATTGTTAGATCGTAATATAAAAACTGATTACGTTAGATTTTAATTTGTAGTCACGTTTTATTTATAGATCCGAAAAAAAAAATCGTGATAATTTCTTTTTCTTTATTGAACTTAATTAAAGACAATGATAACTAAAGAGATACACATAGTACATATTTAAAATTAATTACTATGAAATTTCACTTAATTAATTTAGTCATGTAATGCAAGACTTTTGCTGTAATAAACAAAATTCATGACATCAAAAAATAAAAAGAGATATGGAATACATAGTTAATACGGAAATGCAAAATAATACATGAGATAAACTTGAATAACACCACCTAAACTTGAATACTTTTTTTTCTTGAAGACATAACCTCAGCTTTTCATCCCCAATCGTTGAACACGTTTAAGTACATTAATCATTTATTAGGGAATCCAAACACTGAACTCTTTCCTTTGCTTCTATTGTTGCAAGTTCAATCTTATTACGAAAGGAGATAATCATACCAACATAACCCATGGTTTCCACTTCATCTTCATCATCTAATTTCTCTAGTGCTTTTAGAGATTTCGAAATCTCCTCATCAATGGCAGACCATGCTTCAAAAAATTCATACATAGACTCGTTAATATCATTGACATGTTTTGCAACTCTAGGATCCATTTAATGAAATAAGTTGTTTTTGAGAAATTTGAAGGATAATTAGCTTGATTTTTAAAAACCGATTTTGATGGATCGGAAGCAAAGGGGTTGAAAAAACCGGATTTTTGCAATCTATTATATAGGCAAAAAATTTATCATTTAATGTATTGCATGCATTAGGTGGTAGATAATATTTAATGGCTTGCATGCATTGGTTGGTATTTAAAAGCTTGAATTTATTACATGTATTAATCACCAACCATGAGTTTTTTTTTTTATATATTGACTACATTAATGTTATCACAAGAGAATTAACATACATGTATTAAACACGTATATATTTATGTTAAGAATAAAAAAAAAATACAACTCTAATTGGACTTATTTTGTAATTCAACTAATAGAATTAACATACTACATTAATATAAAAGAGTATGTAAAAAAATTGCTAAATAGTCCTTGCACAATAATATAATAAAGTTTTATTTCTACTTAATTGAAGAAGATCTCCGTCGACCAAATTCAATTCTTCGAAACACTCATCGCACACTTTATGAATCCTTGGAGGAACAGTGTGTAGGTAGTACAACATCATGTTATCACAATCCAAGTGTACCCTAAACCGAGGTTTTGATGAAGTAACGTCTTCAATAGTATCCCATATAGGCGAATCATAACATATATCATGCGTGAATTCTTTTGATACCTTATGACTCAAAAGACGACCCGAACGAAATAGTGTTAACACCATTGCATCAACATCAAAAAAATTAGAATGTGCCAATTTCGGATGCCATGTATCTTCATTTGAGGCGCATTGATTTTCACATGGGACTTCATGAATTACATCTTCAATTACGGACATATCACGTTTATGGTTATTAGATTGGTTTCTATGTAGTATTTTTGTGAAGATAATCTCATAAAAACGCATGAAAAAAAATCGAACAAACTGTTTTATAGTGTGCCATGACCATCCTAAAAACGCCATTTGGACTCTACTCTAATTGTAAAAATACGGAAGTTATGGATTGGTGTGGTGTGGTGAGACAAAGCCAAAGAATCATGGATATTTATACTACATATGGCCGAGTATAATTACCATTTTAAATTATATTTTTTTTTTATAGAAATGTAAAATTGTTTCCTTATATTAGCATGGATTGTTGGTTGATTATCAATTACAACCATGATTTATTCCAAATTGATTCGATATTTTTTTGTTTCCATAATACTGTTATTCATATTCAGATTTCCTTAATTGATTCCATAATTTATGCGAAAATCTCTCAATTAAGATCGTGATTGATATTTTTTTTTTTCCTAATTTTCACGTGCAACTTGCTTGACACACATTACGTTATTGTTTCCTTAATTATGTAGATCACATATCAATTTAAATCCTTGATTGACGCCAATTACATATTCTTTGAACCGTGTGACACGTGGACACCCTCATTGAGCTCGAAAAAAATACTGATCAAAGGAGCATGCCACGTCATGCCACGTAGGATTGAAATCGATAACAGAACGACATGTGGCCTCAAGGATCCTACTTTAAATATATATATAGATTTAGTACAGTAGTACATAATAACTAAAACTTGTGTAAGATGGTCTCATCTCATGTATCACTTGGTGCGAGTAGGATGCTTGTTTTCACATAAAAACATTGAGGTGAATGAGAATGCACTATCAGACTATATAAGGAGGGAATTTTAATGGTAAGTTTCCATTTTTACTCAACTCCTTTACCTGCAATTACGTTTAAGTTTTTTAGCTCTCATATTGGGGATTTTTGTACAAGGTTAGTGTTAAACTAGTAACTACTCTTTATTGTTCTAATTTCCCTCTTTTGTTGGATGAAATCTGAAATGTTAATTCAATCCGCAAACAAGAACGTGGCAGCAGCACCATAGCAACGACGCAACAACGCATCTTCTTCTTCTGCATATCTTAGATCTGATTTTGTTGATATATTTTTTGTATTCTTTTTTTGAATTTTTGTTTTTTTTTTTTTTGTCGTTTTATGGTTGGTTCATGTAATTTTTGGTGTGTTTTACTTGAAGAATTACTGCATCGATGTATGAAATTTGAGAATAATGTTGAAGATATGCAGTTTATGTTTTCATTTGTTTGTTTTGATTTGAAGAATAATATGAGAGTGAATGGTTTAGCATTGTAATTGATGATCTTTTTATCCAGATCTTGTTGATTTCATTTCATGAATTTATATTTTGTAATGTTCTTTATAATTTCGTGATGCTCAAATAAAAACAATATATACTCGGTAAGTGTTTTTGGATATATTTCGAACTATAAAATGAAAAAACAAAAAAAAAAATTTGGGTGAGAAGGGTTGCGGACTTTAGCAAAAACCGCAACCCTTTGTACAATGAAGGGCTGCGGTTAAGGCCCAAAACCGCAGCCCTTCCAATATGGAAGGGCCGCGTTTTTGGGCGTAACCTGCAACCCTTCATTGTGAAGGGTTGCTGGCCAAAAACGCAACCCTTAAGCTGTTTTGACCGCATCCCTTCCGTTTTTTTCCACTAATTATAATGCATGTTATTTATTTGCATATTTTCAGCCTTAACTTAGTATATGTAATAACTTAATCTTCTTTGAATAGGCCAAGATGGATGCTTTACAAAGTGAAAATGGAGAAGATGGTAATGCTCAGGATCATTACTCTGAAGTCATACAAGATCATGTATGCAAATGTCGTGTACACCTTTACGGAAGAGGTGTTGTAACAGCCCGCTCTTCCGAGCTGCTAGCGAAACACACTCAACAACCATCACTTAAAGCATAAAGTAATGATAATTCAACCTAGAGCTCCATATAATCCCTTTACAACAATAATACTAAATTACCATAATCTCAAATAAAGAAACTTAACTTGATTCACTCATTACTATAGAAACTATTTCACCTTATTATGATAATACTTGACTCAACTACATGAATAATATCCATTCTTAAACTCAATAAACTTTCAAGAACCATAAACCAAATTCTAATTGAATAATAAGTGAGCCTTTCACATAATCCCGCATTATTAACTAATACTTGCATATTAGCGACCTAACTAAGCATAGTGAAAGCAACCTAATTCATCACATAATACCATTTGTAGATTCCTGACCATACAACAACAACCACTACTACATAGCAACAACATAACAACATAATAGAAGAACAACAACAATCAACACCATATTAACATCAACAAGATCACATCAACAATCACCTTCACAACATAATTCAATTAGCTATAATTTCATAGTAGATATATTAGCCAAAATTCTAAACTCTAAATATTACATAACCCAATTTAAGATGGAATTATGAAGGGTTAGTACCGACAACGGTAACACCACCATCTCATGGTGCCAAGACCATAGCCACGACGGCAGGACAACAAAGCGAGCAGCGAAGATCAAGGACAGAGGGCTTAAGGGGGTTTCAAAGCTTCTGCACAGCGACAGGAACCGACGAGCGGCAGAGGAGAGAGAAAAGTGGTGTCGAGCCACGACAGCCTGTAGCGCACACGCGGTGGCAACAACAACAACACTGCAACGCCACAACCGCTTCGCGCTAAAGAAAACGGAGAAGAGAGATAGAAAACAGAGAGTTGTAGCGGCGGCAGGCGACAAGCTCCGGTGAGCTTGGGGAACACTGGCGAGCTTCAGCAGCAACACATGAAGAAAGAGATGCGAATGGTGATTTTACGGGAGGAGAGGATTTATGGGGTCAGGGTTTATGGGGTCAGGGTGTTTGGGGTTTCTTCGAGCAGAAGAATGGCAAGAGGGAGAAAGAGTGAGGGTTTGATTTGAGTGAAAAATGTCGACAAAATAACTAGGGGGGGTTTTACCACATTGACCGACAAAAGTAATAGAAGGGTCGGATGGTTCGACAATGACACCGAATATGGTTTTCTAATTTGTAAAATACCACTCAACTAACTGGAAAAAACACAAAATATAAAATAATAATAATAGTGATAATAATAATCTCATAAAATTAATTAAATAAATACATTGCAAACACGGCAATATAATTCATACTCCAACTCAAATGAAATAAGAGTATCCGGAAAATAATTAACTTAATAATTATGATTAGCTTTTGATAAACGCTTTTAAAAACAAGTCTGTTAGAGGTGTAACGAAGACTGAATTGAAAAAAAGGATAAAAGTTCCGGTTTCCTATTTCCACAGGAGGTTTTACAAAGTATGAAGACTCAATTGGTGCAAAAACTAGCACCAAGCATGGCATCTATCATTCTTTCTCAAATTCAAGCCGCTAATCCAGGAGTAGATCTTGTGATTCATGATTTTTCAATTGGTACAATACCAAGGGATGCATCTAGAGATCAACATCCAACTAGTGACTCAAATGGGCATTTTTCTAATGACCCGCAACTGTTAGATCGTGATGTACCATTCTTAGGTCTTATTTTTCTAGAACATATATATGAACTAAGCCTATGGAATATGATATCATCATCTGAGATGTCTTTGACTACTTTAGCATCTGCATGTTTTGGTGCATCAAATTCCATTCTTGTTGAAGACAAGAAAATCAATTACTAACAAATAATGCAATTTATTAATTTTTAGGAAGTAAGGAATGGAATTAATGCAAACATTTTATGATAGATTATGCTACCTATTTCCATTACAGCCACAGTGGATGAATTGAGTGTATCATTGACATGTTTGGCTTTGGTCACATTCCTGTTAATCTTGCGTGGCTTTTTAGCTTTTTGGGCAGAAGCTGCGACTCTCGTCATACACTCATTGGCCTCATCTTCCTCTCTCTTGTCCTTATCCTGCAAAGAATAAATAAGAATTAAGTTAAATATCCTGTAACTTCAATATATACAACAAATTCCAGTAGGTGAGACTTACCTCAAGTGCCTTATCAAGAACACCAAGATCCCTCCACCATAGGGACCTCTTAGTTTCTTTTTTCAGCCGCTTAATTTGTTCAAGGACTTTATCCCTGTTGGCACAAAGCTCTTTCACTTTCTCAATTGTGAAGCTTCCAATTGCCATCAAAAGCAGATAATCGAAGTCACTCATACCAAAAAGGATACAAATTGTTTTACAGATCTCAGTAATTGACCATGAATATCTATACAAGTAGCATTAAGATTAGACATTAGTCGACTGCTTTATGGTGAATTTGTGATGATATCTTGTTGAGATCTTTACAATTGCATAAACATAATGCTAAAAATTGATAGTATAAGATTGTTATACATGACTAGTAACAAAGGTAATTCTACATAGAAGCGCTTTTAAAATTTACATAGGACTCTTAGAATCGTGTCTCACTACTTTTGATTTGTAAATTTTGATCAAATTATTCACATCATATTCTAATTTTGTTTTACGTTAAAACTATATTTTTATGTAGAACACTAAATAGTCAAAGATATTTTCATTATGTATTTAGAATGAACATGCAATAATTTATTTTAAGGTTTGACTTTTTTCGATTGTTTGTCTTAGAAAGTTAGACTTGCTGTGTTACAAATCACTGTGGTAAATTAGTTGTGATGTTAACCAAAAATTTTGGGTTATGAGAATGCTTCAGCCCTTAAATAAGCACTTTCAATTCTATTTGTAATTTCCTTCAGTTTATTGTGTATTCCCACCTGATTTATGATGCATCCTAGTTCTGTTCAGAATTTAGTCATGACTTTGAAATTGCAAGTGCTTGGCTTTTGTAGTTTAGCATTTGATGAGTGAGTTGTGATTGAATTCTGCCTCTAGATCCTAGGAAATCTCGAGAATGTATAATATATGAGCTTAATCTGTTGTTTGACGGTCTTAAGAATCTCAGTTTTGAAATTTCTATAATTATTATTCAGTAAGCTCTGAAATTTTGTTTTAAAACCAATATGTGAACAAAGTCTTGGTGCCAGCTCTTCAATTAGAATTTTTGACCTGTGGAAACTTCTTAGAGCAAGGTTTATAAATTTCAATTTGGAGGAGGTTAATCGTCCATCGCAGGACTTATAATACGTACAGAAATAAATCAAAGGAGTCACTATACATGACTAGCCTTTTTGTGTTGTTGATGGTGTACGTTTACTAACTATTACAATGTTTGAACTTTTAGATGAATAATGAACCAACTAGAGGAGATCAAACGTAGATGTCCCACTATACACATTATCGGCCAAATTTAGCTAGCTATATATATAGTGATGCAGTACTTGGTGGTTAGAAGGAAAATGATCTATATGTACTTATTAGAAGTATTTATGGTACTAAAACAAATATTTATTTATTAGTTGGTTTGATGAAGTACATTAATGTTCGTTAATTAGGATTTTGTTCTTAATTTAATTAGTTTTGGAAATTATAATACAGCGGATATGACAATTATTTTTGGCATTTCAAGAGTATTTTTGCATTTGTTGCATCGTTAATATATATCTAGGGCTGTAATATTATAGGTTTTTGGTAGGTTACAGTAATAAACGTTGCAATATCCTTAAAAAAAAAAAAAAGTAAATTTTGTTGCACTGGCTTAAATTTGTTGCACTAGCTTAACTCGTGGCCTTTACACTAGCCAAGAGTGTTACATAATTAACCACTAACAAAGCTGTTGCAAAAGATAGTTGACCTAAGACACCGACACATTTAGCCGTTGTAATATGGCTAAGCGTCGTTGCAATAGGCCTACTGCAACGACTTTTAGCCCTATTGCAACGATTTTGGTGTGTTGCCTTTACCTTTTAATGTAGGATAAAGTCACATAGCTCCACTTCAGACATCGAATTGCTCCCTATAGTCATTTTTGATAGGTGAATTAATTTCATCCAATTTGGGGCATGTTTTGACGTATTCCCCAGCTATAAACAAGTTCATTCCTCAAAGGATTAATATTCTTCCTCTACTGTAAGTAGTTAAGTACATAACCACTTCAAAAGAAGAATAGATAATTAGCTGGACCTTTGACTTCCATGAGGAAAGTCATGGTCACTTCAGTGCGAATTCATCTCAACCCTACCCCACCAGCATCGTGGTTAGTGGATCCTTCACCTTAACTCCAAAACTAAAGTTGTACAAAATGCATCCTTTTTAAGGGGAAAAACAAATACTTAAATATTTTACAAAAAACCCTCATATCAACTGATATATTAACTATGTCCTACTAAGTTGATTTAGAATAGGATAACAGATTTAGAAAGTGCAAACCTCCAAAAGACTGATTTTTTTTTTCAAGTCTAGTAAACTACCAACACCTCCAACAAACAAAGAATGTGCACAATAAGTTGGTTGTGCCTTCTCAGTTTGATTTTTCTACACTTTATGATCTATATATATCCATAAACTCTCATATGCTTATGCTATAGTAATTTTCCAAGTAATTTGTGATTTTCTTTTGTCTTTCACTCTTGCAAAAGATAGTTACAAGTTTCTATACATCCAACTCAAATCAAGTACATTTTCTACCTCTTCAAATGCATAATGTTTGCATTATACAAGACATGACTCTAATTCAAGAAACACCAAACTAACAAATCCAAATCAAAATACAAGGCCAAAACCAAGCCCAACAAAATTCTATTTCAATAAAGGGGAGAAACCCATATTTTTGAAGCCAATAAAGTATATTCCTACACTAGTGGAAAAAAGCCCATCTGATGCGGTCAAAACCCGGCTTACGGATGCGGTGTCGGTCCGCATCAGGTGGTCCCGCAGCATATCTCATTTATTTACTGAAAAAATCCAAAACTGGATCAGTAAATGATTTACTGATACGATTCTTAAGTAAAATTGCATTAGTTAATGTGATTAACTGATGCGGTTTTCTTTAGGAAAAATTGTTAACAATAAGTCAACTTTTGGCCCGTCCGCTAGAAATAAGTCATCTCTTTGATTATTCCTGAATAAGTCTAAGTTTAATACCAATTTTTTTTAACAAGTCAAAACCGGTTACAACTTTACCTTTTTAACAGGTTAAAGTGACACATATCTTTCATTGAATGCTTTTAAATATTAGCTTTTATTAAAATAATAATAATAAAAACTCTTCCCTCCTTCTCCTTCCTATCCCCACCCTGACCTTCTTGGTATTTTCGACCACCCTACTGCCACCCTACCACCGAAAAATACTAACCCAGCCCCAAAAGCCACCCCTCCCATCCTCGAAACCCCACCTCGCTCGAAAAAAACTACCTTTGCCCTCCCCGAAACCATAACCCAGCCGAGAAAACCACTTTTACACCTTGAAATTTCATTTTTTTTGTAATGCATTGTTTCCACATTAAATCCAATAGCTAAAACAACCCAAACAACAATCACGCAATTTCAATCAAACCCTCTAATCATAAAACTCATAAAACAAAGAACAATCATATAGCATAAATCACAAAAAGTTACCCTGATCATATTAAAATCAACAAGATTGAAAATCAACAACTAACAAATCAAATTGCAATATTATAACATGGTTTATAATCAAAATTGCAATCCAGAAAAAAGAATGTGCAAAGAATAGTGTATTTGCCAAAATTATCAAGGCCGAGAACAAGAGACGAGTGAAAAGAAATTCCCATTTTTAATCTGGGATTCAGAGCATTAGATTGGAATTGAACAAAATGATGTAAGACTTATGGAGTTGTAGAAAATAATTCCTTTTTGCAACTTGTCATTCTTTGAAAGAAGACAAAGTGGGCATTAGTTCATTAAAGATAAAAAGGGAGAAGAGGCTCGGGATGGGGTGATTGCTGCAAGGAAGAAGAAGAGGTGGGGGTGGTTGCTGCGTTGAAGAAGGAGAGGGGAATGGCGGAGATCTGGTGGTCTGCGGTGGTTGTACGTGGACTGATATGCTAATAGGGTGATAGGGTGGCAGTATGGTGGTTCGTTGGCTGACGGGAGAGAAAAAATGAGGTGGTCTAGTTTGGGTTGGGGATTGGGGGTTGAGATGGAGAATCAAGAAGATGAATTCTTTAGAGCATAAAGTCAAAAAGAAGGGGAATTAGAAGGGGTTTACAGGTTCAATAGGTAAGGGGTAAAAAAAACTTGTTAAAAATTTAAGTGACATCAAGTTTGACTTATTCCAGGATAATCAATTAGTTAACTTATTGTAAGTGGATCGCGCAAAGGTTGACTTATTGTTAACAATTTTTCCTTTTCTTTAAGAACCGCATAAGTTTTGGAACTCATGAAATTAAAAAAAAATTCCCGCAGCACCACACCCACAAGCAGGATGAACCAAAACCAGAACTCAAGCATACAAACTAAATTACCAAAATTTCGCAAACTAAATTACAAAAAAATCAGAGAAAATAAATTAAAGAATAGCAAATATTATACAAACTGATTAAAGGCGAAAAATTGGAAACGAAATATTATACGTAATGATTATACAAACTGATTGACAACGAAACCAACACTTAATAATAACAATAACGATAAATCATGTTGGTGTTTCATTACCTTCTTGAGCTATGATTAAAGTAAAAACCCAAAATATTCCAGCAAAACCATCAAAAATTTCACTAAAATTGATTCAAAAGCTAAAGAAATGACTACAATAGATTGTTTTCCTTCATCTCCTCCCTTTGCCTTTGTCTAGGTGGAAGCCTTAGCAAGACTCTAAAACTCAAGATGGTGAAGGGGGAATTAGAGAAGTATAACCAGGAGGGTTACTTAGATATTCAAGCCCAAACTCAAAAGGCTTACAACCACCTGTTGAGGTGCAGAATTAGGCTCATGTCCATGTTAGAGATGATGGTGTGATGGCTGCTGAAAAATGTGCAACAGAGAACTATAAGAGGGCTCAAATGAATTATCTTAGCTTTTTAAGACAGAAGGCTAAGGAAAGGTGGATTAATCAGGGGGGATGATAATACAAGAAGCATCATGAATAAAGTTTATGCCATCCAAGACAAAAGTGGCAAGTTGATGTATGAAGAGGTTGATGTGCAAGGAGATTTTGTGGAATTTTATCAAGATTTGCTTAGGGTAAGATTGGAAGATATATGTGCAGTGAAGCCTTAAATTATTAGTGAAGGAATTATTTGCATGTTAGAGTATCGTCGGAAACTATAGGCGACAATGGGTAGCAATTTGTAAGTGATGGTGTAATATTCCTCATGATTGCTCTAAAGGGATTTAGCAGGCTACTCATTCCAACCTGATGCGTGTTTCTTTTACGAAGCTCATTTCCTTAGTTATTCCACAGTTAAGCTGACTAACTTGAGCTAGGTGTATTGAACATAGTAGTATATATATGTAGGGAACACTCTTCTCTATGTTCCAAAAGCAGCATATTCACGATAAGATAACGATAATGATAACAATAACAAATAACGACAACGATCACGATAGCGATAGCAAATATTTTAAATACAAACACTTATCTGATCTGAATATATTTGATCTGAACTTATCTGATTGAAAATTCATTTTATGATCTGATCTCATCGGAAATAACTATAAAAAAAGGTTAATTAAACATAGCCTAAATATGAAGAAAGATAGGGTTCATATTTGATCTGCAATTATCTGATTGAAAATTCATTTTTATGATCTGATCTCATCGGAAATAAGTATAAAAAAAGGTTAATTAAACATAGCTTAAATATGAAGGAAGATATGGTTCATATAAGCCGTCCGATTTTACTAGATGCATGCTTTTTGTTACCATATTATTCGGATATTTATGAATTCTATGGGCCTTTCTATTTTTAGTTTTATGGCACAAATTTTTCCCTTTTATTGTTTTCATGATGCTCCATAGAGGGTTATCAACTCATAATGCATAAAGCAGTAGTCTTATCTCTCTCTAACTTGAGAGCCTCTCTCTCTCTAGATTCCTAGAGCCTTGAACCTGCCTCAGTTGCACCTCAGCTAATTACCTTCCAGCCATCTCCGCAGGAAACAAGTTTCCTGTTCAACTAAAACCTTCGTCAGTCCTAGAACTGAGGCCTTTAATTCTCCCTTGAGAGTACTCACCCCCTCTCGGAAAAAAAAAGAAAGGAAAAACAGGGGTAAAAACTATTGAGCCCCCCATATTCTCTCATCTTTTAGCTTGAGCCCTTCCAACCTCCTGCATGGATGCTCAATTTGTAGACTTCAACCTCTGCCCCCCATATGGAATTAAAAAAAATGGGGCCCATTATACCTTCGCCGGTAGGAGATATGAACCCGGAGGACGCGATCTACCCTATGGTGGTGGTAGGCCAATTCTTAGATTACAGAAATTTCTCATCTTGCCAAATCCAAAATTGGGTCAATTCATATTGGGTCACAAATGAGGAGATTAAAGTGGAAAAAATAGGCAAGATCTTTTTCTTCCATTGCAACGATATCGACGATAGAGATAATCTGTTATCAAGGAAAAGTGCTTGTTCCAAAGGAGCACTCCTTGTTCTAAAGTGCTGGTTTCCGAGTGCATCATTGAGAATTTTCAACTTCTCCCTTTGCTTATTATGGGTGAGAGTGGAAGGCATTCCCCTTAGTTCTAATAAGCCCCATGTTGCTGAAAGAGCTTTGAGGAAGTTAGGTAGAGTGGTAGGATTTGATGAAGCATCTCTCAGAGAAGGTTAAAAGGAGTTCATTCCAGCGAAAGTATACGTCGAATTGGATAAACCATTAATTCCGGGGTACTTCTATGAGTACTCTCGCTCCAGACCATTTCAAATGGATTGATTTCAGGTATGAAGGAATATTCGTATTCTGTAAAAAATGCGGAATGATAGGGCATAAAACCTCTGGATGCCCATTCTCTGTAGTCGAAGCTCAGTGTAGGTTTGGTAGGCGAATGGCTGAAGTGTATAATGATATTCAGAATCTCCTTGTTGGTCATCCGCCCTCGCAGTGCTTCACAGATAAAATCATAGGACTTGGGCGAATTGAAGTCCTAAGAACCTCAAGAATTAATCTCTTATCTCCATTATCAGACGAAATTGCCTTCGATGCGACTTTCCTAAGTTCTCCTTCAAAAAAGGACTCCTCTTCCTCATCAGATAGTCCAAGTCAGGGAAATTGTTCTGCAGCGGGGAAACGCCAAAGACCTGATTCTTCAAGTGAGGATGAGAATCCTCGCAAAAAAAGGCTCATATGGGAAAGGAGGAACTCCAATACTATTACCCCTATTATTGCCAAATTCTCGACGCAAAGGAGCTAGAAAAGGGTGGGGATGTTGCAACAGGGAAAGGTACAAAACCCCACCATTGGCGGTCAACAGGGTCATGCTTCGGGAGGAAAAGGAAGCCATATTGAAGTGCTTTTAATGCCCCAGGGTCTAAGAAATTCAAACTCCATAAGATCAGAAAGGGCCCAACAGTCCAACTCGTAAGAGAATGCAGAGGTCAGTCCACGTATTCTATAGTCAACAACCTGCAGTTGTTAGGAGATGCTTTTGCATTGGGCAGCCTATTCTGCCCTCTCTTTAATACTCTTGAAGGCTACCATAGTGGCTCCAGTGTTATTAACTGTGAAAGACTCTACTGGTTTAGCTCACTAATCTCCCTCCCTTCCTCTCCCTTGATTAATGCTAAAACCTCCAACCAAATTTTAGTAGAAAGCAGTGCCTTAAGTAACGATTTCTCTCAGTTCAAGACCCGATTCCCTATTAGTCCTCTGTCCTCCCTGAGGTTAGAGTTAATGTTTACGCAACAAATGGCAGCACTTTATATTGTGCTTGCTGGCAAACACTCTAGGCCAACTCTGCAAATTCCCTTATTGACCTTTGCTTCCCCTGATTATCCTGACCAAAGCCCCCCATCTTTCAAGGCCTATTTATACCCTTCCACATTTCAAAACCTTGACACATCCATATCTTCCCTTAAATAATCTTGTCCGTCTTTTTCCAGATAAAAAACTTGTTTTTACAAAAATGGTAAACTCGTGGGATGAGCTGGATGATCAGGTTTTAGAGAATATTGGGTTGGGTAGAGTTGACTCTTCAAGGCTCTATTACCTCTCGAACCCTTTAAATGACCCGTTTATGCCCATGGGTGAAATACTCCACTCAAACATGCCTCTTGTATCACTGCAAGACTTTCTCCAAAACCCCCAATTCCCAAGCCCACAATCAACTGACTCATAACCTAGTGAAGACTCGAGCGAGTCTACACAATCCTTCACTTTCTCAACCTCATTTGCAACCCCTGATCCTCCCTCGTTCCTCTCAAAACATTTCGTGCTCAATCACAGGGCCAGGTTGTCAAAATGAAAGGCCCAATGGGCTCAATAACCCCTGTTGGGTTCTTTGAGAGAAAGGATGCACCCTGCCACCTAGACTCGACCAAAAATGAACCCTCTCTTTCTACTAACATCACAAACCTGTCAGGCCAGGTCCACCAGGATTGGGCCTCCTCGTCTAAATCCCCCAAAATAGCTACAGGGCCCATTATTCGTTTCATTGAAAACCCTCGACCCTCAGCTAGAGGCCAAGAGACCCAGTCCAAACCACTTGTAATATCGAAAAAAAGGGAAACATGCCTAAAAATGCAAAGCCCTTATGAGATAGTGGGTAACGGGAAGGGAGTGCTGGGCTTAGAGAAGGGGTAGGGCCCATTGGATCTGAAGACTCTTTCTATTCAAAGGACTCTGATTTAGACCCGGTGGAAGAGGACATGGTGGAGGTAGATTTTTGGTCAAGAGAAGCTGGGACAAAAGGAAACCTGAGTGGGCCAAGCAAACTGAGGCCACAATCTCAGAAAAAGGTAAATCAACTCAAAGAATTATAAAAGAGAGAGCCCTTAGAATAAAAATGCATTCAAAGAAAAAGCTTAACTGGGTTGGAGGCTTATGGGAAAACTCAAGCTTTCGGATGCTGAAAAGAAAATGCATCTCCCGCTTAGGGCGGGTGAAAAGCTGGTGACATAGTGAAGACTCGAGCGACTTTACACAATCCTTCACTTTCTTAACCCCATTTGCAACCCCTGATCCTCCCTCGTTCCTCTCAAAAAGTTTCGTGCTCAATTAGCAGGGCCAAGTTGTCAAAATGGAAGGCCCGATGCCAATAACCCCTGCGGGGTTCCTTGAGAGAAAGGATGCACCCTCCCACCTGGACTCGACCAAAAATGAACCCTCTCTTTCTACTAACATCACAGACCTGTCAGGCCAGGTCCACCAGGATTGGGCCTCCTCGTCTAAATCCCCCAAAATAGCTACAGGGCCCATTATTCATTTCTTTGAAAACCCTCGGCCCTCAGCTAGAGGCCAAGGGACCCAGTCCAAACCACTTGTAATATCGGATAAAAGGGAAACAGGCCCGAAAATGCAAAGCCCTTCTAAGACAGTGGGTAAAGGGAAGGGAGTGCTGGGCTTAGAGAAGGGGAAGGGGCCCATTTGTTCTGAAGACTCTTTCTATTCAGCAGACTCTGATTGAATCCCGATGGAGGAGGACGTGATGGAGGTAGATTATAGGTCAGGAGAAGCTGGGACAAAAGGAAACCTCAGTGGGCCAAGCAAAAAATAGGGTTATAGCAACGCCCTTTTATTCAACAGTTTTACTCGCGTTGCTATATCATAGTTATTGCAATACTTAGATAATTATTAATTTTAGTAGACTTTGACTTTGGAAAACCGTTGTTGTAGAAAAACTATTGCAACAGTTATATATTATGAATATTTTATTGCAACAGTTTGTATTCTTTTAATATATTAATGAGATATAGCAACGTTTTTTTTGTCAAGTATCTAAAATATTTTTATAAAAATAGAAACAAAAAAATAGGTTTATTAAAAATTTCAATATGGCGCTTCTGTTTTTTTGTTTTCCCTCTCCATTTTTTTTCCTCGACATTGCTCACCCAAAACCCTTTGGGCTTTGAGACGCTATCTTTGTAATCCTGCCTCTGACTTGTTCGTCTTTCGCCATCCTCGTCGTTGTTATTTTTCATCATCGTTCTTGAAGCAGCAAGAAGATAGTGCAGGTCGTTTCATCATTGTTTCCCCCTCGTTTCGTTGTTATCGTTTCATCATTAGTAGAGTGATTGGGTACTTGCTGCAGTGAGTCTCTTCCAGGTGAAAAAAATTTCTAATTTCCTTGATTCGCGAATATAAATTTAGACTTTTCTGAATACAGGATTTATGTTGACTGGAGATTGATGAATTCAACTTGGTTATTGTGGCGAAATTAGCGAAATTCAGTTCTGAATTGGCGAGAAGAACAACGTGAGTTGGTATGTATCTCTTGGAAGTTGGTCTTAAACTTCACAATTTTGCTGTTTTAGTTAGTAGCCAATTATAATTGAATTTTCTTTGTGTGGTTTTGAAGGCTAAATTAGGGTTGTTAATTGGGAAACCTGGGTTAGTTTGATTCATGCGTGTATTTTTGAATTCAAATACTCAATTGTCCTGTTTCATTTTTCTAGATTTCAAATGTTTGTTGTTGTGTGAGTAACCTCTTGCAGTATTGCATAAATCGTGACGGCGTAAAATATTAAACCATGTATGACATGTTGCTCAAGCCCGACTTTTTTTTAGATGGGGTTTGGCAATGTCCAAAATGTATATAGCCATATTTGAACTTAGCTGGGGATATCTTCTGATGTTCATGTATTACATCTTTCACTAACACATTTTATTTTTAGTTAACAAGTATGTCTGCTGACAAAGTCGCAAAACTGCTGGTAATTTCTGTACTAGAGAGTTTTTCAAAACATATAATAGGATGCTAAATTGCTGGCAATTTCTAGAGTTGTTTACATAGAAATGAAAGGTGTTACAAAACAACATCATGATAGAAGGCTATAAACATATTAAATGAATGACTAACTCCAAAATTACCTTCATCTACTGTTGTTGAAGGCTTTACGACCACCAAGTCCTCCTTTTTTTATCATAAAATTAAATCACCAATAGTATATACTCCATTTCTAGACTGTAAAAGAACAATTTTTATTTTGAAAGAAAAAAATATTTATACAAGTTGGGGTTCGTCCAGGTCGTGTGTTCCCTGTCACATAAGACAAATTGGTATTCACTTCCTTAAGGGTGACAGTACTGTAAAGTGCTAACATGTATGTAGACTAATATTTTGACATATTTTGCTTGGAGTCTTTGAATATCACATAGTATTTTGCTTGTGGTATTCATTTAAATCTACTGCTATAGGTTGAATTTCTCCCTTTTTAATCCACAAGAAGCCTTCATCATACATATTTTATTTGAATTTGTTTCTTGAGTTGCATGTTGTGCACCTTGATGAAATTAAGTGGTCTTAGTCTGTTATTAATCTTGTCATATATTTAAAAAAATACATGACACAAAAATGTATACAGTAATGTGTTCTTTTTGTTATATAGTTTTCATTCTTGTCACGGCTAAATTAATGATGTATCAATATTGGATGAATCTTCCTTGAGGATCAGAGGGTTTTAAAGGAGCTTTGAATGATTTTCTTGATGATTATTTTTGCAAAGGATGCTATTGAGGGACAAATTTATTGTCCTTGTAAAAAAATGTTCTAGGCGCTTTTTTCATTCTAGAGATGTTGTTTATGATCATGTGATTGTTGATGGCTTCGTAAAGGGGTATTTTTAGGCTAATTTGGATTCATTCTAACTTATTTTTGTAACTTTGATGATGTGTTATTTGTCTTTTCTTTTTTTTAGGTGCTATAAAGAAAGGTTGTGGGCCGACTAATATGTTTGATATCCATGCTCGCAAATTGGAAGACCGTGTTGCTATCTATTGTGATGACAAAGGACAACCTATTAGTCCAGAAAAAGCTAGGAAAGAGCTTACTCGATTCTTAAGAACTATTGCTCATGACTACAATTGGGCCCCTTTAACTTATACAAATTGGCAAAAAGTTCCAAATAAGGACAAAATATGAGATTATGTGAAAGTGAGTATTATTTGTTTTATGTTTTACCTAGATTTTATTTATTTTTTATCAATACATAACCAACTTTTTATTTCGAGCAAGTACATCCTTCCACCTGAATCTGAAGAGTGGGTATATGAAACCCTTGATCAATCCTGGAGAAGATTCAAATGTAGGCTTGAAAAGCTACATTATTATGCATATGATAGCTATGAAGAGAGATTGAAACATCCGCCAGAGAGAGTACTTGAGGCACATTTCAAAACACTTCTAGCTTATTGGGAGACTAATGCAGCAAAGGTAGGTTAAAGCATAATATATTCTTATGATTTTGAATTATTTCCATGTCTAATTTTTTTTTTTTTTTTTTGCTGTTAGAAAACAAGTTTGCAAAATTCGGAAAATTGCAAAGAGTTAGACAATATGCACACAGTTGGTCGAGTATCATTTGTCATGCATTATGACAAGATGGTTTGAGATACATACATATTTAGCATAATATATATTTACATTGACCATGAAATGAACTGAACATATTAAATTGATTTGATTGTTTTATTTAAGCTTTACTAACCATGTATTTTGATATATGTAGCAAGCCATGCGGGAACTGGAGGCATTACAAGATGATCAGAATAGTGAATCTCATAAGGATTCATTTGATGAAGTGATGGGAAATGCACCAGGTTCAAAACGATTACATGGACTAAGTGTTTCCCGTAAGATGCAAAAAGATAAAGAATCAAGTACATCTGTAATATTGCCAGAGGAGGTCATTGACTCTGTCAAAAAAAGCTGTAATTGCAGACGTGCAAAAAGATTTGATCACTCAAAGAGAGGAATTTGCAAAGGAAAGAGAAGCTCATGCTGCTGAAATGGAAAGAGTATCAAAGGAATTTAAGTCTCAAGCCTCAAAATTACAAAATATGAGCAAGGAACCTGAAGCACCTGAAACTCTTAATTCAATTGCTGCTTCACTTGGGCGACTACGGAAAAAAGACCCTAGCTTGACTGCAGAAATGATTGTCATAGTATTGGTATCTACACTTTCAAGTGATGCATAAATAATTTTGAGATACCACTCTCTTTATTAGTCATGGATGCATATAGGTATGGTTTATAAAACTTTTTTTACTTATTTTGTTATATGTAGATTTAGAAGTATGATGTTTGATGCTTGTGAAATCATGTTGTTTAATGTTTGTGAGATTTTGGTGTTTAATTACATGCATTAATTTTCCTATTATATATATTAACTATTATTTTTCTATTTACAGGATGATAGATAGAAGGAGAAAGGTAGATACAAGGATGGTAGGAAAGGCATAGATTGAAGTTCTTCTGGACGGATTTTAGACAACTAAATTAAATACTATATAGGTTTTGGATTGTTTGAACTATTAGTTCTTTTTGGAGATTCATTAGGGTTTAAAATTGATATATTTATATTATAACAATGGAATCTGTTATTAGAATGATTGTTATGGATATTTCATTTTAATATTAAGAAAAACATAATTTGAAATAAATGTTTCATTTTTGTACTAGTTGGGTATTTTGGTATAATATTTTCATTTGAATGAGCTACTGAATAAATGCGTATGAAATTGTTGCTATAAGCTCATATTAAATTGTCGCAATAGTTGTATAAAAAAAATGTTGCTATAGACTCACATAAAAATGTCGCAATAGTGTAGCAAGAAATGTTGCTATAGGCTCATGTTAAAGTATCGCAATAGCTGTATCAAGAAATGTTGATATAGACTACAAAATTGCAATATTAGAGCAATAAACATTGTCATAGACTATTGATATTGCTGCTATAGATAATAAAAGTGTTAGCCTAAACACTAAAACTGTTGCTTTAAATCCTAAGTAATTGTTAATATAACAGAATAATTGTTGCCTTATGTATAGTAAAACTGTTGGCAAAAGTTAAAAATCGTTGCCTAAGAAAAGTGTTGCTAATGATAACTTTGGCAACGAGTTTATAAAGTTGTTGCCTAAGGCATCATAACTGTTGCCATAGAGTTATAGCAGCGCCACTTATTGGCAACGCCATATAAACTGTTGCTATAGGTCTATGGCAACGTTTAATGGATCTTTGCCAACACATTTAGGTCGTTGTTATAGCCCTATTTTGTAGTAGTGGCCAGAATCCCGGAAAAAGGTAAATCAACTCAAAGAATTATAAAAGAGAGAGACCTTAGAACAAAAATGCTATCAAAAAAAAATCTTGACTAGGTTGGAAGCTTCCGGGAAAAACTCAAGCTTTCAGATGCTAAAAAGAAAAATCATCTCACGCCTAGGGTGGGTGAAAAGCAGGTGACCATAGAGGAGGAATCGGAGGCTTGGGTTCCGCTCAAGAAAATATGCAAATTCCAGAAATGCTTTAAGGGTAAAAACAAATTTAAGTATGGCTTAAGTGGGAGTGATGATATCACCTCCATCTCCGAGGAATCTATCTGTGTTGCGGGTGCGGCGGCTGGCCCTAAACAACCCCCAAAGATGATATGAAAGCGGGCGCTTGGAATTGTCAAGGGCTTAAATTTATTGACTCCCCGACTTTTCCTTTCCTCCGGTGGTTCGTCAGTAGTCAAGCTTTGAATTTTATGTTTTTATCTGAAACTAAGAGTAAAGTTAAAGACTCTATTGACCTCCCTAGGGTCTAATTTTGTGTTGGGATAATTCTCTAGAGGTGTCTGTAATTTTTATTTCAGCTAACTATGTATGTTCTGAAGTGAAGGATGAATGCAATGTAGTTTTTTATATTGTGTGTGTTTATGGAGCTCTTGTAATGGAAGCTCGTAAACAAGTTTGGGATACTATCAGGGCTTTTCTTTGGTCTCATTCGAGAAGGCATCTCCTTCTAGGAGACTTTAACCAACTTGAAACTGGTGACCAGAAAATTGGTGGGAACAACAGCATCAAAGGTTCAAAACCTTTCTTAGACTGGAAAGAACATTGCAAACTAATGGACATTCCCTTTCATGGGGTACCGTTCACCTGGACTAATAATAGACAAGGCAATGAAACAATTTTCGAAAGATTGGACAGGGCTTATGGTAACGACTCTTGGAGAAATGATTTCCCTGATGCGATAACCTTAAACTTTCCCATTTTCATATCGGATCATGGTCCAATTATTGTGGACTGCCACCCTACCTCTACAAAGAAAAACCGATCCTACAAAATTGAGGCGTGGTGCCTCGAGTTCGAGTACAAAGATGAACATGTAAAGAAATCTTGACAAACAAAAGTAGTAGGCTCATCGCTATATAGAATCCAAAGAAAACTGCAAGAAATCTCCAAGAGTTGCAGACACTGGTACCTAGACTTCAAAGCCAAAAACAGAATTCAATAGGACAAGTTCAATAATGATCTATCAGAGGGGCAGGAAGAGCTCCAATGGGATGAAAATTACTTAAAAGAAAAAAATTTGAGAAACGCGTTCCGAGCTTCAACTGACATCAAACTGGAATATTGGAAACAGAGGGCTCGAATTAAATGGGATAACCTTGGTGATCAGCCAACAAGTTTCTTCTACAAGAGCATGAAATCAAGGAAAGGTAGAAACGAAATCATGGCTATAAAAGACTCAATGGGAAATTGGACGGCGAATAATGCCAAAATTAAGGACGAATTTACCTCCTTCTTTGATCAGCTCTTTAACCCCACTAACGCCGAAATAGATAGGGCGAATTATAGTGAGTGCTTGGGTGAGCTGCCAACTTTTTCAAGAACACAAATAGCCCACCTAGAAGAACCTTTTTCCTCGAAAGAGATCAAGCTTGCACTATTTAGTATGAAACCATTGAGGTCCCCAGGGCCAGATGGAATTCCCCTTGTCTTCTATCAAAAAAAGTGGGACATAGTCGGAGAGGAAGTGTGTCAAGCAACGAAAAACTTCCTAGGAGGAGGTCATATGCTCAAGGAGACTAACAAGACATTCATAGCTCTAATTCCAAAAAGTGACCAGGCCAGAACTCGTAAGTCAATACAGACCCATTAGTCTTTGTAATACCTCTTACAAGATCATTTCTAAATGTTTCGTTAGAAGGCTTCAGCCTCTTATGAATTCTCTCATAGGGCAATTTCAAAATGCCTTCGTCCCAGGGGGATATATAAATGATAATTGCATCATAGCCATGAAATGCTCAATAAGGTCAAAAAGGCAAAGAAAGATGCAAAATATAGTATGATTCTTAATCTAGACCTAAATAAGGCTTATGATAGGGTCAGGTGGGACTTCATAAGGGAAGTGCTTACTTCTATTGGATTCCCTGCAAAATGGATCCATATTATAATGGATTGTGTATCATCAGTTACCTACTCGGTTCTTGTGAATGGAGAGCCTGCAAGGCTCATCACACCTAAAGTCGTACTAAGGCAAGGTGACCCTCAGTCCCCTTACCTTTTTATATTGTGTATGGAGATGCTTTCACGGAGGATAACACACCAACAAAGACAGGGTTTGATCAATGGGCTCAAGGCACACAGGAAAGCGTCGAAAATTGCTCATCTCCTCTTCGCGGATGATGCCCTATTCTTCATAAAAAGAAGCCTAGATAATGTATGGAACCTGCAAAACATTCTGAGTACCTTTTGCTTTATGTCGGGTGAAATGATAAACACCCAAAAGTCCTACATTGTCTTTAGTAGGAATACTCCAAAGAAATTTATCAGGCTACTCAATAAGGGTCAAAAATTGGGGAATAAAGAAAAGTTGGGTAAATATCTGGGATGCCCGATGGATGTAACTGGTCACTCTCTCCACGTATTTGAGGAACTTCTGGAAAAAATTTCAAACACCATAACCTCGTGGAGCTTCACCTCTTTAAGCCAACTTGGTAAACTCCTCCTTATTAATAGCATTCTTATGGCTTATGCATCTCACATAATGGCTACATTCATGTTCCCTAAGAAAATGCTCGCTCATTCCACCTCAATTCTCCTAAAATTTTGGTGGAGAACAAAGAAAGATAAGAAACCAATATACTGGAGGAAGCGTAGCCTTCTTGAAAAACACAAGCTTGAAGGAGGCCTAGGTTTGAGAAACCTGCTAACAATAAACAAAGCTTGAAGTATGGCGTATGCATCATAACCCCCAACTCTTGGCTAGCCAAATGTTTAGAGCAAAGTACTCGGACTCATGGTTTTCGAAAAGCCTAAGTGGTAAACTCCCTGCTACTTCCTCATGGGGAGGTAGAAGCATAATGAGAAGTGTTAAAGACATGGCCTCAGGAGTGGGAACAATGAAAGGTAATGGGAGCACCACTAAAATTTTAGGTTCCAACTAGGTAGGTTATAGACAGGTTACCTTTAAAGAGCTAGAAAATACTCCTCAAACAACCAAACCGGAATGGGTTAGTGCGCTGATCACCAATAATTCATCTTGGAACGATGAATACCTCCTATTTTTGTTCGGGCTTCAAACTGCTAAACTAATCAAAACAGTCCATATACCCTCTTGCAAAAAAGAAGATGAGTTTGTTTGGTTAAATTCGAAGTATGGTAATTACATGTACAAATCAGGGTATTGGTTTATCATGAGTGATAATCTGGAAAATCCCAAATCTATAATCTTCTGGAAGAAATTCTGGAAAACTTTGGCCAAAAAAGAAATTGTTCTATTGGAAGCTATCGAATGGTGCCTTAGCCACCAGAGTAAACCTTAGGAGAAAGAAAATCCTAAGCGAGACTCCTTGTCCTCTCTGCGGATAGGAAGAGGAGTTAGATACTCATCTATTAAAAGATTGTGAGATAACAAAGAGAATATGGGCTTCCTCAGACTTAGGAGTTACAAACCTAGAAAGTAGTAGTGAACCGATCGAGAAATAGTCCAGCAGAAATGGGTTATGGTACTTTATGATGGACGAGAAGACATGCCACGACCGAACGTTTGAGTTTGTGGGGATACTTTGGAGTATATGGCTTTTCAAGAATAATATTATCTTTAATCCAAGTATAAAGGTATCCCAAAGGAAGTATTCAACATCCTTTAATCTTGGAAAAATAGGGATAGGAAAGGATCAAGGATGGTCAGCAAGGAGGAAGGTCAAGAGAAGAACTACCAGATATTTTAAAGGAAAGAACCACTCCTCTGGAGCTACAACTGGTCAGATCAAGTAGCTTGCTACACTCTTCTAGTAGACGGAGCTTGGAAGGCTAACAAAATCGACCCAAATGACCCAGGAATAGCAGCTTATAGGTGGGTGTTACAAAAATAGGAATGAAGATGTTGACAAGGGAGGCCACATTATCAATGCAAGCTCAGCAGACCAAGCAGAAGCCTTAGCAATATACCTCAGCCTAAAGGAGATGTTAAAACGAAATATCGAAGTGCTGGATATCTAGACAGACTCAAAAACAATAGTAGACAGTCTTCGAGAAGAAAATAAAACCTTTTCCTCCACAAAAAATATTTCCTTAGATATCAAATATTTAGCAAGATGCTTCAAGACTATTAGGATTCTCAAAGTAGCAAGAGTTAAAATAGGAAAATCCCACTCAATTGCTATTAAAGCAAGGAAGGAGGTTATTAGGTTGTAATTTTATTTTGTGTACTTTGAATATCTATATTGCTGCCAAAAAAAAAAACTCATAATGCATGAAACTTGAAACTATGTATTTGTTTGGTACATGATAATAAATAGTGGTAACTAGAATACAATTATAAGTTATAAAGAAATTTGAATCTTATTGTTGACGCTTGTTTATCCTCAAATCACTCTTGTTCTTTATAAATTAGTGAAAGCGCTAAGTGATACTAAGTTGTTCTTTGAAAATCAAAGTAATTGAGAATTTTGCATCTTCTCCATCATCTCCATATTAATCACCTTTATCTCTTATTAATACCCCATCATTATCGTCATACACGTCGTTGTCTCCTGAATACTCACTATACGATCAGATCATCACCTCTGTACATGCCTTTGTCTCCTAGATATACTCTAGCGTCTCATTCATATACACCATGTGTCACTGGTGTATATACCCCAAAGTCCCCTGAATAATCTTCAGTGTTGCCTTCATATGCATCGTGTTCACTAGTCTATGTTGGGCTCGTTAATTTTCATATTGGCGGCAGGATTGTATTTTCAAATTGTAAGATAAGTGTTACCAGTTATCAAGCAGAGGTAGTCAGCGAAAGAAGCGGGCCCATGACTTTGCAGTTGAGAGAAAGAAGGAAGTGGTTAAGCAGGAGACTAACGTGGCTCATTTCTTGGGGAATATTCCAACGGCTATAGTGGGATATTATTGTTAAGTATAAATAGAACACTTGTAACCTAGATTTATTCATTCTAGCTCACATCGACTCCTTGTACTCTAAAGTCCACATACACACACATTCACACACACACACACACACACACACACTCCCTCTCTCTCTCTCTCTCTCTCTCTCTCTCCATTCCTACTCCATTAGAGGTTTATTAATAACTCTTGTATTTTCACGGTTGTATTGATTGCAACATCATCATAGCGGATTGGTGATCGAAAGTATCACCCACAATTTTCCAAACATTTGGGTTTTTCGCTTTAACAATTGTTTTTCTTCTTATTCCTTTATTTATCTTCTTTCGTGTTGTTATTTATTCCATGTTCATATAAGTATATAGCTCTTGTTGTTGGCTTTCCAATACCCTTTGCGTACTTAGTACAAAATGGGCATAAACAATTTGGCCCCCACCGTGGGGTCCTCGGCAAGATCTTTATACATCCTTTAACACTTTTTTCCACTAGTTCGTTTGTGGTTTTTTCTTTCTTTCTGTTTGCAATGGTTGGAGAATGGGTAACCACTCAAGAAATCATTGATGTTGTTATGGATCCCTTCACAATTTACTGTGAATATAATAGAGTGCTTAGCTTAGTTTATTCATAGTGAAGTAGTTCATGTTAGCACTGGTCAAAGGTATTGGGTGACCATGGTATATGGTTTCAATGAAGCTAGGGATAGAGGTCAATTATGGGAGGACATTGTGAGAATGAGTGGGCATGTAAATGGAGCCTGGGTGGTTTGTGGTGACTTTAATAATGTTCTGCAGCTCAATGAAAGAGTGGGATCAGCTATAACTCTTGAGGAAGTTGCAGAGTTTAGAATGTGTCTGAGAAGGGCTCAATTGCAAGAGCAAACAACCTCTGGTCCTTTCTATACATGGTCGAATAAACAAGAGGGGGAGGCTAGAGTATTTTCAAGAATTGATAGGGTGGTGGTGAATGAATGTTGGATGAAGGAAATGAAGGAGGCAGAAACCATTTTTTTCCCAGAGAGCATTTCTGATCATTGTCCTTGTATAGTGAGAATGAGTGGGTTGAATGTGTCTAAACCTAAACCATTTAGGTTCTTTAATATGTGGACACAAGCTGATGGGTTTCTGCAAAGGGTTCAAGATGTGTGGCAGCAAGACATACAGGGTGTTCCAATGTATAAAGTTGTGTCTAAACTAAAGATGTTGAAGAAGTCTATGAAGGAGCTTAATAAGGAAAAGTTCTCTGATATTGAGCAGCAAGCAGAGGTAGCTTATCAAAGAATGTTGAGGGCTCAGGAGGAGGTGCATCAGGAGGAGGTGCATCAAGATCCTTCTAATGTTGAGTTATATAAGATGGAAGAAGAGGCACGCAAGGAAAATTTATGTTGACCTGAATAAAGCTAGACTAAGCTTCTTGCATCAGAAAGCAAAACAAGATTGGATTAAGAAAGATGATGCTAACACTGGGTTTTTTCATGCATGTCTCAAGCAAAGAAGACGCCAGAAAAGAAATAATGATGGTGATTGGCAGGAGAAGAGTGAGGATATTGAACAAGCATTCTTGGGTTTCTATCAGAAGCTATTGTGTACTAGGAAGCCTACTACAGCTAAAGTGAGTAATACAATTATCAGGGAGGGTGCAGTATTGGAGGAGAGACAACAAAGAGATCTGTGTGCTCAGTTTACTAGGGAGGATGTTAAAGTTGCCCTTTTTAGCATTGAAGACACAAAGGCACCTGGGCATGATGGATATACCAGCCACTTTTTCAAAGAAGCCTGGGAGTATGTAGGAGGGGAGATCACTGAAGCAGTGCTCAACTTCTTCCAAACTGGTAAAATTCTTAGACAAATCAACTCCACTATTCTTTGTCTTATTCCTAAAGTTGATCAACCTGTTGATGTGATGCAATTCAGACCCATTGCATGTTGCAATGTTCTTTACAAGATCATATCTAAAATGTTGTGTAGTAGGATGAAAGAGGTTCTCCCACATCTCATTGACCAAGTGCAGAGTGCATTTGTGGCTAATAGAGTCATCTTGCACAATATTTTTATTTGTCAAGATATGATGAAGAGTTATAATAGGAAATCTATGCCTGCAAGATGTTCTGTTAAGGTTGATTTGAAGAAAGCCTATGACTCGCTGGATTGGGATTTTATTAAGGATCTTCTGATAGCTTTGAAGTTTCCTAGAAAGTTTGTAGAGTGGATAATGATATGTATTACCACTACTACTTACTCACTGAGTATTAATGGTGCGTTGAGTGGTTTCTTTCAAGGAAAAAGAGGGATACGACAAAGAGATCCCATTTCTCCTCTGATATTTGTTTGTTGCAATGGAGTATTTTACTCGGATAATGAAGAAGATGAGTAAAAAAGATGCATTTAATTTCCATCACAGATGTGAGCAGCTGAAACTTAATCATCTTATTTTTGCTGATGATCTTATGATCTTTAGAAAAGGTGATGTGCAATATGTGGTCCTGGTGGTGAGAGCTTTAAAAGCCTTTGCAAATGTATCAGGCTTGGAAGCAAGTAAAGAGAAGACAGCCATATACTTTGGCAATGTACAGCTGGAGACACAAAGCAGAATCATGCAGCTCACTGGATATAAGAAAGGAAGCTTTCCTTTCAGGTACTTGGGTGTTCCCATAACATCCAAGAGAATTTCTAGAGCTTATTGTGACATATTAGTGGAGAAAATCATGAAAAGAATAATGTGCTGGAGCTCGAGGCACTTGTCATATGCTGCTAGGACAACATTGGTTAATGCAGTGCTAATGAGTTTGCATACCTACTGGGCTCAAGTACTCCTGTTGCCTAAAAGTGTATGGAGAGGAATTATTCAGGTCTGTAGAGCCTTCTTGTGGGAAGGAAGAACATTTCTGCAAAAAGCCCCACTTGTTGCTTGGGAATGGGTATGCAGACCAAAGAAGAGTGGAGGTCTAGGTGTTATCAACTGCCTTACTTGGAATGCAGCTGCTCTTGGGAAATTTATCTGGCAAATTGCACAGAAACAAGACCTCCTTTGGATCAAATGGATCCACAGTGTATACCTGCATGATGATGAATGGTGGGAGTATGAGGCTCCTGGAAGTGCAAGCTGGATATGGAAGAGTTTGTGTAAAATAAAGAATGTTTTCATGAGGGCATACACTGAAAATTTGTGGTTGAATAGTACAGCCAACTACTCAGCAAGAGAGGGATACAAGTGGTTACAGGCACTAGTAGAATAAATGCTATTTGCTGCGGTTAAAAAGTGCCCTATTGATGCGGTTTTGGGCGCGCAACAATTAAGGGTGCAACAATAGGTATTAATAATATTGCTGCGGTTTTAAACCGCAGCAATATATACCAATTGCTGCGGTTTTTTAGGCCAAACCGCAGCAATATTATTATTTATTATCTGGTTAAAACGTAATATTGCTGCGGTTTTTGGCCCAAAACCGCAGCAATAGGCGCCAAGCAGGTAAAAAAAAATTTTTTTTTTAAAAAATTTCAAGGCCTAAATTTTTGTGGTTATAGAAACATTATTATAATATGTTATATTAGCTACAACAATGCTATAAAACTCAATATAAAAAGAAACTAAAAGGCAGAAAATATATTAAAAATTCACTGTAATAAAATTATAATTACAAAATTAAACAAAAGAGCAGAAAATATATTACAAACAAAAATCTAAAAATAAAAAATAAAAAAATAAAAACATCACCACTAAGAATTCCATTACAGTAGAGGAGGAGAAAAAAGAAAAGAAATTCAGATCCATAAAAACGAAAAAAGACACAACAACGGTGAAATTCAGATCTGAAAATAGAACGCCGGTGAAATTGTCACTCCGTTCGAAGCGACGCGGCTTCATCGCGTCGTCCGTTCGAAGGTTACAGTCGAGGCTGAGAGAGAACGCGTCCGGTGCGAGAACGCCGATGAAATTGTCGCTCCGTTCGAAGCGACGCGGCTTTGTCGCGACGTCCGTTCGAAGCGACGCGGCTTCGTCGCGTCGTCCGTTCGAAGGTTGCAGTCGAGGCTGAGAGAGAACGCGTCCGGTGCCAGAAAGCCGGTGAAATTGTCGCTCGGGTCAGGAGGAGTGGAGTCCGGTGGACAGATTGCCGGTGAAAGTTGAGAGAGAAGGGGCGTTGAGAGACAGAGAGAGAAGAGAGGTTGAGAGAGAGAAAGGAGGTTGAGAGAGAGAGAGGAGGTTGAGAGGCTGAGAGGAGGTTGAGAAGTGAGGAGTGGGAAATAACCCTAATGAGTGATGCGTGTTTTATATTTTTTTAAAATAGTATTGCTGCGGTTCCTTATAAGAACCGCAGCAACATATTAAAATATTATTTTTTTAATAATATTTCAGTATATTGTTGCGGTTCTTGACAAAATCCGCAGCAATATGTCTTGTCAAATAGTCAATTTTTTTCAAATTTTTTTCTGTTAATACTATATTGCTGCGGTTTTAAGCAGAAACCGCAGCAATATCTTTATTTTATATTTTATGTTTATTTTTACGTGATATATCGCTGCGTATGGGTAAAACCGCAGCAATACCACCGCAGCAAATAGCATTTATTCTACTAGTGAAGGCTCACAAGAAAATGTACCATGGCATTTTTGGGTTTGGTGTCCATTGAATCAGCCTAAACATTCATTTATAGCATGGTTGATAGCTATAGGGAAGCTAAGAACAAGAAGTGTTTTAGCAAAAGCAGGGCTATGTTCAGATGTGAGTTGCCTGCTATGTAGTATTGGGGAAGATTCTTGTCAACACCTATTCTTCCAATGTTCTTGTAGTGCTATATTATGTCAGGATGTGATGGCTTGGATTGGGGTTCGTGTTTCCAATCAGGAGAACCTGTATATTGCATGGAGGAGATGGAGCAGAAGATTCAAGAGTAAGAAGCGCCAGAGAGTGTGTTACTCAGTGATAGCAACATTAGTCTATCACATTTGGAGGATGAGGAATTATTCCTACTGGAATGATGCTGTGCCAAGAATTGATGGAGTCAGTAGGACAATTAAGCTTGATGTCTGTAGTAGAATTAAAAGTACAACTGATATGTAATGGAACTTAGATGATCGTACATGGTTTCAATAACTTGTAATTAGTATACAATAGGGGTTTGTTAGATTAAGCTGGTGGTGTTGATGTTTTTTGTTGCTTGTTTGTTAGCTCAGGTTGTATGATGGAGCTTTATTGCAATTTGGTATATACTTACATTTTACCAAAAAAAAAAGAAATCATTGATGAAATCAACCACGTCAAGGCTGTTATGGCCACACTGAAGGAAAGCTACGTCGCATCGTTCATGGAGAATCAGAGCCTGAAATCCTCCCAGCAACACCCAAAGGGAGCTAGGCCTCGCAACATCAGCGGCGTCCCTAAGATGCCCGATCTGGAAGGAGAAGGGTTCGAGACTCCACTGAACCACAAAGTTCCTAAGAACAACGACGATTCATACTCTCCAAGGTGGCCAAGCCCAGGCACGACCACGCTCCTGCTCTAATAATCCTATCCAACAACTCCTCCAGCAGCTGGAAGACATGATCGCCCGGATCTCTTGCGTCCCTCGCCCCATGGAGAAAGCAACGTCGAACAGCTTTGCAGATTCAACTTTTTGCTAATCCTATCGCCATGATCAAAGTGGCAAAGCATTTTTCCATCCCAACCATGAAGTTGTATCATGACACCACAGATCCAAATGATCATGTCGCTCAATACAAGCAAAGGATGATCACCATCTCCATCCCTCGAAGTATGCGCGAGGCCTGCATGTGCAAGGGTTTCGGTTCAACGCTGACAAGGCTAGCTCTGCAATGGTTTATCAATCTTGACAATGACACTATCTATTCCTTTGCACAATTAATTAATGTTTTAAATTTGCATTTTGCTAGCAACCGTAAGATGGAAAGGCAGACTACTGACTTACATAGAATTGTACAAAAATCTAATGAGTCCTTGAAAGAATTTGTCAACAAGTTTAATAGGGAAAAGGTGTCAATCCCGAATTATGACGCCAAGATGGCCATCGAAGCTTTTCGACGAGGGTTGGATGAAGAATCGGACCTATACCAGGAGCTCACCAAATGCCCTTGTCCAATGTTCGAGGACGCTCAATAAAAAGCCCTAGCTTAGATTAGGTTGGAAGAATGCAGTCAAGGAAAGCATACAAAAACGCCAATAGCAAGAAATCTGCGCCGGCCAAACAAAGTTTGTGGCGTCTAAAGCGTTACAATCGTTCACAAGAGGTTCATAGCGTCCGTCATTCCGGATCTGCCGGTGACTAGAAGAATGACCCCGGTTTACCGCGCAAGCTCACTAAATATGGATTCAGTGTCAACGCATCAGGTATCGTTAACATTTTACATTCTTTAGATAATACTGTCAAATGGCCTTTCAGGAATGATAAAGCGGCAGACAAATCCAAGTAGTGCGAGTTCCACGGAGACCGTGGGCATGATACCGACGAGTGTGTTACACTAAGGCGTGAAGTGGCTCACCTCCTTAAAGAAGGTCATTTGAAAGACCTGATGATGGAAAGGGGAAAAGAGACATATTCCATGATCGATGGACAGCGACAACCTCCTGTGTTGCCGACACATGTGAAGTTAATTGATGTCAATAATGGTGGATTAGATATTTGTGGACTAACCTACTCTACAGCTAAACGTCATGCGAGAGACGAACCAAATCAAGACGTCATACCCAAAGAGCTACATCACCCGCGTGATGCCGAACTTGAGGCCATGCCAATAATATTCGACAACGACGATCTCAGAGAGAACAGAGACATTCAACATGATGGTCTGGTAATTTCTCTAATTGTTAGTAATTGTTTACTAAAACATGTGTTAGTGGATAATGGCAGTTCAGCCAACGTCCTCATGAAAGATGCCTTAGAGGACATGGACATTGACGAGCGTGACATCGTTCGAAAAAATCACCTATCCTCGTTGGATTCAGCAGCGAAGCGAAGCACACCATGGCCGAAGTGACGCTGCCCGTGTATGCCAAGCGTTGAACATGCCTACCAAGTTCTACGTCACGGATTGTCCATCCTCATACAGCGTTATCTTGGGAAGGACCTGGATCCACAACATGAAAGTTATTCCATCTTCACATCATCAATCCTTAAAGTTCCCTACCAAGTGGGGAGTGAGATCAAAGGGGATAGACGGATCGCCAGAGAATGTTACAAAACATCCCTCAAGCCTCGCAAGATGGAAGCATAGCAATTACAGATGCAAACATTATGGGAGAAAGATTTCGACGAGAAACAAGTGGATGAAATCATTCTTGACGCCGACAAACTAAAACACACTGGCAAAATAGGAGCGTCATTAGCCCCCTGACGTCAAAGAACGAGTAATAAAGTTCCTTGCATCTAATGCTGATTGTTTTGCATGGTCACATGAGGATGTAACAGGTATAACCCGTGACGTGATAACACACAAGCTCAATGTCGATCCTCACCACAAACCTGTGAAGCAAAAAACGTGCAAATTTGCACATGAGAGAAACCAGATAATCAACGACGAAGTTCAAAAACTAATCGACACCGGTAAGGTAAGAGAAGTTAAATTACCCCGATTGACTGGCTAATGTTGTTGTAGGAAAAAAGAATGAAAATTGGCGAGTATGCATTGATTTCACTGATCTTAACATGGCTTGCCCAAAAGATCCATTCCAATTGCCGCACATCGACGCCCTCGTCGACGCCACCATCGGACATGAGCTGTTGACGTTCATGGACGGCTTCCCTAGATATAATCAGATACTCATGCATCCACAAGACAGGAGAAGACGTCGTTCGTTACCGACCCCGGCATCTATTGCTACAAGGTTCAATCGTTCGGATTAAAGAACGCTAGCACCACTTATCAACGCCTTGTCAACACCATGTTCGAAGACCAACTAGGGGACACCATGGAGGTGTACGTCGATGATATGTTGGCGAAGTACAAAGCTGCTTGTGACCACGTCACAAATCTACAAACAGGCATTCGACGTCATACGAAGGTATGGAATGAAACTTAATCCTACTAAGTGTTCTTTCAGAGTGTCAACAGGGGAATTTCTAGGGTACATTGTTACACAACGCAGAATCGAAGCTAGTCTTGATTAAATTAAATAAGGGCTATCATCTACATCCAATCTCCAAAAAAACATCAAGGAAGTGCAAAAATAAAGGAGAGTGCGCCGCCCAAGACTCCAAAATGACTGTGTATCTTGAGGCAATTCAGTCAATGATAAAAACGTTCGTAAGTTTTAACATTCATCAAATCCCAAAGGGATCAAAATATGCAGGCGGATGCATTGGCCCATATTAGCTCGGCTATGAGAAAGTCAGGATTCAAGAATATAACTATAGTACATTTAGCAGCGCCAGCAATTGATTGTCCAGCAAGTAACATCGACGTCAACAACATCACTACGGCAGCGTCCACCGGCTGGAAGACGACAATCATCTCCTATCTCAAGGATGATATACTCCAGACGACATACTACAAGCTAGTAAGGTACGCTTCAAATCTTCAATGTATATTCTAATTGAAGGCATACTTTTCCGAAAGTCCATTACAGGGCATATGTTGCCTTGATGGGGACGAATGCAAGCAAGTACTTTAAGAGATGCACGACGAGAGTTGCGGTAACCATTCAGGTGGACGTAGTCGATCTAGCGGAACCTTGAGGATGGGATACTACTGGCCAACGTTGCGGCATGACGCCAATGAATATGCCAAGAAATGTGACGCTTTCCCGCAACATGCTGCCATGTCTCATAAGTCAGCAGAGAAGCTACACCCAACTATCACCCTATGGCCCTTCATGAGGTGGAGAATGGATATCGTCGGCAAATTGCCTCAAGCACCAGCGCAAAAAGAATTCACGCTAACGTTGACAGACTATTTTTCAAAATGAATTGAGGCTGACTCATTCACCCAGGTACGGGACAAAGAAGTTATTACCTTTATATGGTGAAACATAATTTGGCGTCCCGTCAGAAATAATATGCGGTAACGGCTCCCAATCCATTAGTACACCCACACCCAACTTTCTGGCTAAGTCGAACATACATATAAGTACCGCAATGCCGAGGTATCCACTGACCAATGGACAAGCCGAATCGAGTAACAAGTCAATCATCAATATTAAAGGTAAGTGGGCAGAGGAGCTCTCGTCAATTCTTTGGGCACACAGAACCACTCCCAAGATGGGAACGGGGAAGACGCCGTTCTCGTTGGTGTATGGTTGTGAAGTAGTGTTACCCCAGAGGTACAGATTCCAACAGTGAGATATAGATTGTTGACACCGAAAAGGAATGAAGAGGAGATAAGTCATGACCTCGTCACCAGTGAAGAATTAAGGAGAAGCAACACTTCTACGAATGGCGTCACAACAACAAATAGTAGCTCGAAGTTTCAACAAGAATATCAAAGCAAAGACATTCAAGGTAGGTGACTGGGTCCTTAGGGAAGTATTCTAGAATACTAAAGAACTTAATGCAGGTAAGCTAGCACCCGTTTGGGAATGGTCGTACCGCATACAAAAAATCGTGGGCAACGGCGCCTACAGGCTATGCACAAAGGAAGGTAAACAAGTACCACAAAGTTGGAACGTCGTCCATCTCAAACTTTACCATTTGTAATTCATATGTTGATAACAAAATGGACGCCACTGCAGGTAAGTAATTCGCAAGTTAGATTAAGGTAGTTCATTTCAATTTGTTCTCAACATCTTCAATTTCTTTTATTTTTCTTTCATTTTCTTTGGACATCGTACTAACTTGAGCGTCAGGGGTCGTTCGCGTCTCTCACCTTTGTTGTGTAGAAACAGGTTCATAAGACAAGGAGTCAATCATGACCAACACCGGATAGTTTGACATGACAACATTTACAATCACCTGACTTCAACATTTAACTC
>NC_079207.1:55225254-55305254 GCF_026745355.1 Beta vulgaris subsp. vulgaris
ACCTCCAGCGTTTCATCCTTCGTGCAAGAACTCGTAAGTCTTTCCTATTGATGATTTATCCACAAAAATATATCTCTTCTTCCACCCTCTGTCACTAGCCCTCGAATTTTCGACTAAAGATTTACGCCCAGATTTCAGGAAGAAAGTATACATCGTGTTTATAACCTTCCTTATCTCATACAAATACAACAAATCATCTAACCCAAGTTCCATACCCATATCCCTTGTCAATTTGTCTATCACATGAACTACCTTCCACACCAAAGGCATAAGTTGGGCGGGGCTAACTTGTAAGGCTGTGAGCAGTTTAGTCATCAGAGGGTTTAAGGGAAACTTGTACCCAATTTTGAAATGATACTCATAAAGCACCACCCATCCCTCGGGGCAATCGTTGGGGTGCTCATCTAGGGTAGGAACCATAGCTTTGGTAAAAAGGGATAAACCAGTGTTCTCCAAGAATTCATCTATTTCCTCCTCCGAAAACTCGCTAGCAATTCTAAGACCCCCAGTTACCCCGATGTCAACAATAATTACTTTCTTGGTATCTTCAATGGGTTTAGAGGCTCTTTTGGACTTCTTAATTTTGGGGGTTTCTTTGGGAACCATTAAAACAAGAAAAGTGGAGTGCAGAAGAAATTACTTGTGAAATTGCTCGGTGGAACCCGTGAAGGAGGCGAGTAATTGTAGCAGTTGATTTCTTGAAGATGAGAGAAGTTTTAATAAATTGAGAAGAGAGAGAAAGGAAATGGTGGAGGGACAAAAGTTTAATGAGACAAGGTACTGATAGAGGAAGCGCGTGCAGTTGCTAAAAGAAGGAAACGGTTTTTCGAGGTGTGTGATTGATGGTTCTTCCTAAGGCAGTTTTGGACAGCGCACACCAATTAAGGGCAATTGTTGGGTCCGTTAATCTTCATATCTGCGGTAGGATTGTATTTTCAAATTGTAAGATAATTGTTACCGGTTATCAAGAGGAGGTAGTCAGTGAAAGAAGCGGACCCATAACTTTGCAATCGAGAGAAAGAAGAAAGTGGTTAAGCAGGAGGCTGGCGTGGCCCATTTCTTGGGCGAATATTCCAACGGCTACAGTGGGATATAATTGTTAAGTATAAATAGAACACTTGTAACCTAGATTTATTCATTCTAGCTCACTTTGACTCCTTGTACTCTAAAGTCATCACACTCTCTCTTTCCATTCCTACTCCATTAGAGGTTTATTAATAACTATTGTATTGTCACGGTTGTATTGCCGGCAACATCATCATAGGGGGTGGTGATCAAGAGTATCACCCGCGATTTTTCCCAACATGTGGTTTTTTCTCGTTTGTTTGTCTTCTTATTCCTTTATTTATCTTCTTTCTTGCTATTATTTATTCCATGTTCATATAAGTATATAGCTCTTGTTTTTGGCTTCCCAATACCCTTTGCGTACTTAGTACAAAATCGACATAAACTGTAACACCCCCAAATTTCTCTCTTTTGGAAAACTTATTTTAATATAAAACTCCTTGAGAAACTTGAGAGTATTACTGCCACGTGATAACGTTAAAGGCTTTAATACTAACTACTAACTAAACTTTAAACTAATGCAGCGGAAATAACTTAAATAACTTCTCTTTATTAATATAAACTTTATTGTACACCTATATAACAATGGAAATAAAGAAAATAAAATAACAACTCCTTGACTAATTATGATTCCTCACTAGCTCCCCCATATGAAGTATGCATCATATCAACCTGTAAATTCTGCTCACCAAAAGGGTCATCACAGGGACAAAGCCATAAAACAAAACAAAACAAAACGCGTGTCAGTAAAAATACTGAGTACATGTATATGCGGAATATTAAACACTTTATTTAATTAAACTTCTGAAATATTTAATTTCAAAAAACCTTTCTGGATACTTGATAATACTTGTATAACATAACTTTTGAAATATTTAATTTCGAAAAACCTTTCTAGATACTTGATAATACTTGTATAATATAAAGTATATAACTTCAATAAAAACTCCTTTTTCCTTGCCTAGGTACCTTGCCTAAAGTGTGCACACCCCCCAAGTTTAGTATTCCTTACTGAGTCTATTACGAGGGGAACTATCTTGTCCACATGACTTATACAAAAAGTACATGGGTAAATAATATAATGGCTACCGTTCTTGCTAATAAATAACAAGCCGTTGCCTTGGTAAATAATAATAGCTACCGTTCTTGCTAATAAATAACAAGCCATGGCCTCTTTATAAATTGTGATCATAAAAGATCATATAACTAATAAAAATCCTTCGGAAATAATCCTCCTTTAAAAAGAATAATAATTCTTATATAAAACTTTAGCCATATAAAGGCATAAATAAAATAACTTGCTTAAGGTTTAACCTTTGAAAAATAATAATAGTTCAAAAACACTCCCTTTTTAAATATATAAACATGAATCTAAAGATCAAACTCCTTCTAAAATATTTGAATATAAATTCAAAGATAAAACTTTATAAATATATTAAATGAAAGACATAATTCAAAGTTCATAAATAAAATTTATAAACATTCAAACATCTTCATATAAAATAGATGCAGTTCATGATAAAACTCATAAAAACATATATTTCAATCCAAAGTATTTTCCTAAAAACATGATACTACACTTGCAAAACAATTATTAAAGATCTACAAATACACGCACCTTGAAAATTAATAGCTACTAAGGAGAATAGAAAGGTAGGCTAAAAGAGAGGGAAAGTTTAAACTTGAGAAAAGAGATTTATTTATCAAATTTGGTGTGAACAATATGATGGGTGAAGACCCCTATTTATACTAGTTGGAAAGGTAGAATCGGAATAGGATTAGGAAACTAAAAGATAGATTTAGGGAAAAAGATAAACTAATCTAGTTAGGATATAACTAATATCTACGCTTATCCAACTAAGATTAGGAAAAGATATAAATTATCCCATAATACATAGTTTTAGAAGGTAAAATAACTAAAAGATAAGTTAAAAGAAAAAGTTACAAAAGTTTTTAAAAACTACATTCCAACTCACTCGTGGCGTGAGTTGCCGCGGAATTTCTTTTTTTAAAAAAAAAAAAAATCCTTTTTCTTTAAATCTTTTTCTTTTTTTGCAATTTCTTTAAATTTTTTTTTTCTTTCTTTTGCAAACCTTTTTGAAATGATTTATTTTGAACAAACTACTTGAATATAAAACTTAGGAAAGTTAGGCCCAAAATTCATTTGGGCTAAAATTCGTTTTAAATACCCAAAACCTTTCTTATAAAAGCCTTTCTAGTAAATAATAAGCCTTTTTAGTAAATAAAACCTTTTTCAAAAACTAAAACTTTTATAAAAATATAAATAATAACTTACTAAAAATACGGAGTATTACAAACTATCCCCCTTAAAAGAAGTTTCGTCCTCGAAACTTGAAGCAAGCAAGTAAGAAATAAAGCAAATAATTAACATAAATACCAAAAATTTTCTATTAAAGTAAGTTGGCTCACTTAATAACTCATAAAATAAGTCAAAAATAGCATTTGAAGTTAAAAAGCGCGAAACTCTATCGCATTCTACCCCCCTTAAAAGGAGTTACGCCCCCGTAACTCGCTAAGGCTTAAAACTTGACTCAAAATTATTTACCAACTTTGTAATACAATAATATAAGAATCGTTGCTGGAAATGGAATAATAAAATCACTAGAGAGATAATAACACTTTCAAAAATAACTTTTAAACTTTTTTTTAAAAAAATCTCTATTTCAAGGTATTAATAATAGAAATAATTGTTTTCAATAATAGATCAAATGATAAAGAAAATATTTGAATAAGTCCAAAAGGTATAGTTTATGACAAACTGAAAAGTTTATAAAATTTGAGTAGAAAATTTTTCCAAATTCTTGAAATAATACAGAATTACATACTGATACTAAAGACAAGTTTTGTAGGAAAACTATTTGACCAAATACTAATATATTACCAAAATACTATAATATAGTGAGAATAGAAGAACTTTATAAAACCTTTTGTAAGCTTTACTCGAAAATACAATATTTAAACAACCTTTTCTTTCTGTTTGTAAAATACGTTTGCTTTCTCCTCAAAATGTAATCAATTTCCCATAACTCATGAAGGTCTCACAATGAATATCATAAAAAAAAATTACCCTTGATCCTACTTTATTACAAATCAAAATCAAATCAATTCATCATTATTCACAAGCAAAACTTGTTAGTATATATACTAACACAACATATACTTGAAGAAAAAATAGATTTCCTTACTTAGGTCCTCAAAACTAAAACTCCTCAAAATTCTTCTTCAAAATTTTCTTAGAGTACCATAATTAATATTCTCTCAAAAATAAACAGTACTCAACTATAACTTGAGATAGTAAATAAGCAATCTTTTCCTGAAAATTCATACAATCTTCATTAACTCCTTCATATAATACAAACTCAATGCTTAAATCCATAATAAAAATATGATTATTCTTTCCAAACTCAAACCTTGATTGACTAGTTTCGTCCCTTTTTCTCTTTTATTAAGCTCCAGACTTCTCCCAAAAGAATATATTCTTCTATTATTAGAGTCACTTAATTATTTCAATAAGTGATATACCAATTCTTGTAATCACTCTATCTTTCATATTGCCAAAACAAAAATACATTATCCTTCAAGCAAAAGTACTTTAAGACTACTCCCAAAAATAATACTTCTCTTAACACCAATAATCCTCAAAATCAACTTAGAATACATTTAGAGAATTCTAGTATCTTACTTCACCTTTGAAAACAAAAATGATTTAAAGGAACCTGCTAAAGTTTCAAATATGGTCTTACTTCGTACTTTCTTTACTTAACTATAACAACGATAACTCCTTTGCGATTCAGCATAGGGAAAAATTCCTTAATTAAATTCAGCTTCAAATATGGTATCTCATAAACCTATAAGGTCCTCATAATATTCCTTAGTTGTCACCTTCAAAGGTTATCTCTATATCATTGCTAAGATAATGTTGACTATATCCATAAACAAAAATACAACTTATCTAAATCTTAATAATTCCTCCAATCTGGTATAAACCATTGACCTCTTACTTGTTTCCACAAATTATGAAATTTCTCTTCCTTACTCATGTCACTAAACATTAAAGATCATCCAACTACATAAAACTTCAAAGGACTAGTTTCACAATCCTCGGCACATAATATAATGTAGTGTCTTCTTCACTCCTACTAAAAAATATATTAAACTTCTTTCCTTCAAATGAATAAATTAAGACAATCTCATAGGTTCTCCTAACACTTATAAATCAACAAATAAGCATATTGATGCTTTATACAATATATATAAATCACTTTGCATGAATTGGATCACATGCATACATGTCATATAAGACGTAAAAAAAAAAACAAGTTCAACTCATAGAAAATATACATGCCAAAAAAATATATCGTAAGAGATAGTAATCTCACAACTTGCAAGTAGCTTTTCTTAATAATATGTCATAAAAGACAGAATAATAACTCAATTCTTATAATAAACAATTCTTTGCATAATAAGCACTTTCTTTTGCTTATGAAAAATACGAAGATTTTTCATATTAACTTGACAATAAGTCAAACTTCCTTAAAATATGTTCAAAATAATCATATTACAAATAAGACAATAAACACTAAACAATTCTTTGAAAAAACAATACTTTATAATTCAAATAAATATATAGATTTATAAGTAAAATAAGGATTGTTGTTGACATAATAGTCAAAATATAAAAAAAATATTTGAATTATAATTTGAAATGAATCAAAAAATATTTGAAATTCCTAATATAAAAAAAATGTTTGATATTCTTGAAAAGTACATATATATGTATGTGACCATAAGAGTTGTTTATTTGAGTACTAGGCTTAGTTATGTAATAATTAATCGAGTGAGTTCCCAGGAAAGAGAGGTGCGGCACAAACGGCCAACTTAAGTACCAAGTCTTTCCTTAGCCAGAACTTTCCTCAGAAAAATAAATCCACATACTTATTCCTTTCTTCAAAATATAAATCAGAAAATATTTATACTTAAAAATATAATTATTTGCTTAAAAAGAAGAAATAATTTTTTTTTCACATAAATAAAATGTCAAAAAAAAATGCAAATAGAATGCGAAACTCTAGCTTATATACCCTTCCTAGATCTACCCATACTCTCATTGACTGTTTATTTTATTTTCAAAAGAACCTGGAAAACTGATACCACTTTGTAACACCCCCAAATTTCTCTCTTTTGGAAAACTTATTTTAATATAAAACTCCTTGAGAAACTTGAGAGTATTACTGCCACGTGATAACGTTAAAGGCTTTAATACTAACTACTAACTAACTTTAAACTAATGCAGCGGAATAACTTAAATAACTTCTCTTTATTAATATAAACTTTATTGTACACTATATAACAATGGAAATAAAGAAAATAAAATAACAACTCCTTGACTAATTATGATTCCTCACTAGCTCCCCCATGTGAAGTATGCATCATATCAACCTGTAAATTCTGCTCACCAAAAGGGTCATCACAGGGACAAAGCCATAAAACAAAACAAAACAAAACGCGTGTCAGTAAAAATACTGAGTACATGTATATGCGGAATATTAAACACTTTATTTAATTAAACTTCTGAAATATTTAATTTCAAAAAACCTTTCTGGATACTTGATAATACTTGTATAACATAACTTTTGAAATATTTAATTTCGAAAAACCTTTCTAGATACTTGATAATACTTGTATAATATAAAGTATATAACTTCAATAAAAACTCCTTTTTCCTTGCCTAGGTACCTTGCCTAAAGTGTGCACACCCCCCAAGTTTAGTATTCCTTACTGAGTCTATTACGAGGGGAACTATCTTGTACACATGACTTATACAAAAAGTACATGGGTAAATAATATAATGGCTACCGTTCTTGCTAATAAATAACAAGCCGTTGCCTTGGTAAATAATAATAGCTACCGTTCTTGCTAATAAATAACAAGCCATGGCCTCTTTATAAATTGTGATCATAAAAGATCATATAACTAATAAAAATCCTTCGGAAATAATCCTCCTTTAAAAAGAATAATAATTCTTATATAAAACTTTAGCCATATAAAGGCATAAATAAAATAACTTGCTTAAGGTTTAACCTTTGAAAAATAATAATAGTTCAAAAACACTCCCTTTTTAAATATATAAAATGAATCTAAAGATCAAACTCCTTCTAAAATATTTGAATATAAATTCAAAGATAAAACTTTATAAATATATTAAATGAAAGACATAATTCAAAGTTCATAAATAAAATTTATAAACATTCAAACATCTTCATATAAAATAGATGCAGTTCATGATAAAACTCATAAAAACATATATTTCAATCCAAAGTATTTTCCTAAAAACATGATACTACACTTGCAAAACAATTATTAAAGATCTACAAATACACGCACCTTGAAAATTAATAGCTACTAAGGAGAATAGAAAGGTAGGCTAAAAGAGAGGGAAAGTTTAAACTTGAGAAAAGAGATTTATTTATCAAATTTGGTGTGAACAATATGATGGGTGAAGACCCCCATTTATACTAGTTGGAAAGGTAGAATCGGAATAGGATTAGGAAACTAAAAGATAGATTTAGGGAAAAAGATAAACTAATCTAGTTAGGATATAACTAATATCTACGCTTATCCAACTAAGATTAGGAAAAGATATAAATTATCCCATAATACATAGTTTTAGAAGGTAAAATAACTAAAAGATAAGTTAAAAGAAAAAGTTACAAAAGTTTGTTAAAAAACTACATTCCAACTCACTCGTGGCGTGAGTTGCCGCGGAATTTCTTTTTTTAAAAAAAAAAAAAAAAATCCTTTTTCTTTAAATCTTTTTCTTTTTTTGCAATTTCTTTAAATTTTTTTTTTTCTTTCTTTTGCAAACCTTTTTGAAATGATTTATTTTGAACAAACTACTTGAATATAAAACTTAGGAAAGTTAGGCCCAAAATTGATTTGGGCTAAAATTCGTTTTAAATACCCAAAACCTTTCTTATAAAAGCCTTTCTAATAAATAATAAGCCTTTTTAGTAAATAAAACCTTTTTCAAAAACTAAAACTTTTATAAAAATATAAATAATAACTTACTAAAAATACGGAGTATTACAAACTATCCCCCTTAAAAGAAGTTTCGTCCTCGAAACTTGAAGCAAGCAAGTAAGAAATAAAGCAAATAATTAACATAAATACCAAAAATTTTCTATTAAAGTAAGTTGGCTCACTTAATAACTCATAAAATAAGTCAAAAATAGCATTTGAAGTTAAAAAGCGCGAAACTCTATCGCATTCTACCCCCTTAAAAGGAGTTACGCCCCCGTAACTCGCTAAGGCTTAAAACTTGACTCAAAATTATTTACCAACTTTGTAATACAATAATATAAGAATCGTTGCTGGAAATGGAATAATAAAATCACTAGAGAGATAATAACACTTTCAAAAATAACTTTTAAACTTTTTTTTAAAAAAATCTCTATTTCAAGGTATTAATAATAGAAATAATTGTTTTCAATAATAGATCAACATGATAAAGAAAATATTTGAATAAGTCCAAAAGGTATAGTTTATGACAAACTGAAAAGTTTATAAAATTTGAGTAGAAAATTTTTCCAAATTCTTGAAATAATACAGAATTACATACTGATACTAAAGACAAGTTTTGTAGGAAAACTATTTGACCAAATACTAATATATTACCAAAATACTATAATATAGTGAGAATAGAAGAACTTTATAAAACCTTTTGTAAGCTTTACTCGAAAATACAATATTTAAACAACCTTTTCTTTCTGTTTGTAAAATACGTTTGCTTTCTCCTCAAAATGTAATCAATTTCCCATAACTCATGAAGGTCTCACAATGAATATCATAAAAAAAATTACCCTTGATCCTACTTTATTACAAATCAAAATCAAATCAATTCATCATTATTCACAAGCAAAACTTGTTAGTATATATACTAACACAACATATACTTGAAGAAAAAATAGATTTCCTTACTTAGGTCCTCAAAACTAAAACTCCTCAAAATTCTTCTTCAAAATTTTCTTAGAGTACCATAATTAATATTCTCTCAAAAATAAACAGTACTCAACTATAACTTGAGATAGTAAATAAGCAATCTTTTCCTGAAAATTCATACAATCTTCATTAACTCCTTCATATAATACAACTCAATGCTTAAATCCATAATAAAAATATGATTATTCTTTCCAAACTCAAACCTTGATTGACTAGTTTCGTCCCTTTTTCTCTTTTATTAAGCTCCAGACTTCTCCCAAAAGAATATATTTCTTCTATTATTAGAGTCACTTAATTATTTCAATAAGTGATATACCCAATTCTTGTAATCACTCTATCTTTCATATTGCCAAAACAACAATTATACATTATCCTTCAAGCAAAAGTACTTTAAGACTACTCCCAAAAATAATACTTCTCTTAACACCAATAATCCTCAAAATCAACTTAGAATACATTTAGAGAATTCTAGTATCTTACTTCACCTTTGAAAACAAAAATGATTTAAAGGAACCTGCTAAAGTTTCAAATATGGTCTTACTTCGTACTTTCTTTACTTAACTATAACAACGATAACTCCTTTGCGATTCAGCATAGGGAAAAATTCCTTAATTAAATTCAGCTTCAAATATGGTATCTCATAAACCTATAAGGTCCTCATAATATTCCTTATTTGTCACCCTTCAAAGGTTATCTCTATATCATTGCTAAGACAATGTTGACTATATCCATAAACAAAATATACAACTTATCTAAATCTTAATAATTCCTCCAATCTGGTATAAACCATTGACCTCTTACTTGTTTCCACAAATTATGAAATTTCTCTTCCTTACTCATGTCACTAAACATTAAAGATCATCCAACTACATAAAACTTCAAAGGACTAGTTTCACAATCCTCGGCACATAATATAATGTAGTGTCTTCTTCACTCCTACTAAAAAATATATTAAACTTCTTTCCTTCAAATGAATAAATTAAGACAATCTTCACCTTTAATGAATCTAGCATACTCAACTAGTCTTACTTTGAACTCATAGGTTCTCCTAACACTTATAAATCAACAAATAAGCATATTGATGCTTTATACAATATATATAAATCACTTTGCATGAATTGGATCACATGCATACATGTCATATAAGACAATAAAAAAACCCAAGTTCAACTCATAGAAAATATACATGCCAAAAAAAATATATCGTAAGAGATAGTAATCTCACAACTTGCAAGTAGCTTTTCTTAATAATATGTCATGAAAGACAGAATGATAACTCAATTCTTATAATAAACACTTTCTTTTGCATAATAAGCACTTTCTTTTGCTTATGAAAAATACGAAGATTTTTCATATTAACTTGACAATAAGTCAAACTTCCTTAAAATATGTTCAAAATAATCATATCTCTATTATATAAGGCAACATATGGGGGACACCAAAAAATAGAAAAAGGAAAAAAAGAAAAAAAAAAAAATAGAGGATAACTAACTCTTTTATTTGAATAGAAAAAGGGGGGAAAGTAGGACATTTAAACTGAACATCAGTTTTTTGAGAAAATAAAATATAAAGACATTTTTTCTACCCAATTAATTTTATTTACTACTTCATTTGTTATCATACGTTATCGCACGCATTGCGTGCATGTAAGACTAGTTACAAATAAGACAATAAACACTAAACAATTCTTTGAAAAAACAATACTTTATAATTCAAATAAATATATATAGATTTATAAGTAAAATAAGGATTGTTGGTTGACATAATAGTCAAAATATAAAAAAAAATATTTGAACTATAATTTCAAATGAATCAAAAAAAATATTTGAAATTCCTATATATAAAAAAAATGTTTGATATTCTTGAAAAATACATATATATGTATATGACCAAAAGAGTTGTTTATTTGAGTACTAGGCTTAGTGTATGAATAATTAATCGAGTGAGTTCCCAGGAAAGAGAGGTGCGGCACAAACGGCCAACTTAAGTACCAAGTCTTTCCTTAGCCAGAACTTTCCTCAGAAAAATAAATCCACATACTTATTCCTTTCTTCAAAATATAAATCAGAAAATATTTATACTTAAAAATATAATTATTTGCTTAAAAAGGAAGAAATACATTTTTTTTTTCACATAATATAAAATGTCAAAAAAAAAATGCAAATAGAATGCGAAACTCTAGCTTATATACCCTTCCTAGATCTACCCATACTCTCATTGACTGTTTATTTTATTTTCAAAAGAACCTGGAAAACTGATACCACTTTGTAACACCCCCAAATTTCTCTCTTTTGGAAAACTTATTTTAATATAAAACTCCTTGAGAAACTTGAGAGTATTACTGCCACGTGATAACGTTAAAGGCTTTAATACTAACTACTAACTAAACTTTAAACTAATGCAGCGGATATAACTTAAATAACTTCTCTTTATTAATATAAACTTTATTGTACACCTATATAACAATGGAAATAAAGAAAATAAAATAACAACTCCTTGACTAATTATGATTCCTCACTAGCTCCCCCATGTGAAGTATGCATCATATCAACCTGTAAATTCTGCTCACCAAAAGGGTCATCACAGGGACAAAGCCATAAAACAAAACAAAACAAAACGCGTGTCAGTAAAAATACTGAGTACATGTATATGCGGAATATTAAACACTTTATTTAATTAAACTTCTGAAATATTTAATTTCAAAAAACCTTTCTGGATACTTGATAATACTTGTATAACATAACTTTTGAAATATTTAATTTCGAAAAACCTTTCTAGATACTTGATAATACTTGTATAATATAAAGTATATAACTTCAATAAAAATCCTTTTTCCTTGCCTAGGTACCTTGCCTAAAGTGTGCACACCCCCAAGTTTAGTATTCCTTACTGAGTCTATTACGAGGGGAACTATCTTGTCCACATGACTTATACAAAAAGTACATGGGTAAATAATATAATGGCTACCGTTCTTGCTAATAAATAACAAGCCGTTGCCTTGGTAAATAATAATAGCTACCGTTCTTGCTAATAAATAACAAGCCATGGCCTCTTTATAAATTGTGATCATAAAAGATCATATAACTAATAAAAATCCTTCGGAAATAATCCTCCTTTAAAAAGAATAATAATTCTTATATAAAACTTTAGCCATATAAAGGCATAAATAAAATAACTTGCTTAAGGTTTAACCTTTGAAAAATAATAATAGTTCAAAAACACTCCCTTTTTAAATATATAAACATGAATCTAAAGATCAAACTCCTTCTAAAATATTTGAATATAAATTCAAAGATAAAATTTATAAATATATTAAATGAAAGACATAATTCAAAGTTCATAAATAAAATTTATAAACATTCAAACATCTTCATATAAAATAGATGCAGTTCATGATAAAACTCATAAAAACATATATTTCAATCCAAAGTATTTTCCTAAAAACATGATACTACACTTGCAAAACAATTATTAAAGATCTACAAATACACGCACCTTGAAAATTAATAGCTACTAAGGAGAATAGAAAGGTAGGCTAAAAGAGAGGGAAAGTTTAAACTTGAGAAAAGAGATTTATTTCTCAAATTTGGTGTGAACAATATGATGGGTGAAGACCCCTATTTATACTAGTTGGAAAGGTAGAATCGGAATAGGATTAGGAAACTAAAAGATAGATTTAGGGAAAAAGATAAACTAATCTAGTTAGGATATAACTAATATCTACGCTTATCCAACTAAGATTAGGAAAAGATATAAATTATCCCATAATACATAGTTTTAGAAGGTAAAATAACTAAAAGATAAGTTAAAAGAAAAAGTTACAAAAGTTTGTTAAAAAACTACATTCCAACTCACTCGTGGCGTGAGTTGCCGCGGAATTTCTTTTTTTAAAAAAAAAAAAAATCCTTTTTCTTTAAATCTTTTTCTTTTTTCGCAATTTCTTTAAATTTTTTTATTCTTTCTTTTGCAAACCTTTTTGAAATGATTTATTTTGAACAAACTACTTGAATATAAAACTTAGGAAAGTTAGGCCCAAAATTCATTTGGGCTAAAATTCGTTTTAAATACCCAAAACTTTCTTATAAAAGCCTTTCTAATAAATAATAAGCCTTTTTAGTAAATAAAACCTTTTTCAAAAACTAAAACTTTTATAAAAATATAAATAATAACTTACTAAAAATACGGAGTATTACATAAACAGTCTACACATTATAGTCCCCCTAAATACTTTACGAAGTGGCCTTCATATAAGTTGTGTTCACCAGTGCACATGCCAATATCCCTAAATATATACTTTTCGAAGTCGCCATCATAAACGTCATGTTCACCCATCTACACGCCAGAATCTCCTGAATTGTAACAACCTAGATTACTCCCAACAAAAGACTCCACAACTTGTGATCTTATCAATAGCTATTGGGTTTATGTGAATTCTGGGGTGGCGTCATTATTTAATTAGATAGAATGATGTATTCTTTGAGATTGGTATGTTTGTCATAAGTAAAATCGTAACTTGGTGGTGGTTGAATAATGATTTCAAATTAAGGTGTAAAAGGTCGACCTTTTAAAAACATTCACTGGTGGAAAAAACATATATGACACAACACAACCGCTATGGTCCTTAAGATAATTGAATCGGTAAATCCTCGAAACTTTGGGTGGGAAACTTCATAACGCAAATCGTTGCATTTCTTAGAGAACCGGATCGGTTAACAGACAATCGATTTGGTTTTCTTTTAACTGTTTCGGTTCTCTTAACCGCAACGGTTAATCTTTTTTTTTTTGTTTAACACCCGCGTTTGGTATTGAGCGCAGTTAATACGAGAAAGGCCCAACTGGAAGCCCCCTTCTCCTCCTCATTAAAACCCTACTAAAACCCTAAGCTCACCATTTCCTCTCCTCTCATTGCAACTCTCTCCTCTCTCCTCAAACTTCCTTGCTCTCTGATTTTCACGCCACCTCCACCTCGTCGTTATCCCCAAACACCACCAACTAACACCAACACCTCCCTTTCATTCTCCTCACACCTTCTCTTTCAACCATAAAGCTTTTACTGAACCCCACCACTATGTATGATCATCGTCTCTGCACGTCTTCTATCTCTCATGATTCGCACAAAGCTTCGACTGAACCCCACCATCATTAAAGCAGCAGATCCGTTGTCACCATATTTGTCCTCTCACGCTCGTCATCGTCGATCTCTACTCATCTTCTCTCTTACCGTCGTGGATTCGCTCGAATATCTCATCGTCGCCGTCGCCAGCCACCAGCGCACGACGCCAACCATCCACCAACGCACGAGTCCCGTTTCGTTTGTTTGAGTTTTTTTAGATCTAGGCTTTGAGTTCCTTTTTTAATTTTCTAATTTGGTTTGTTTGACTTTTATTAGATCTAGGATTTGAGTTTCCTTTTTCAATTTTGCATTTTCGTTTGTTTTTTTTTCCCGCTTTTTAATTATATTTATATAATTCATGTATTTTACTTTTATAAGTTTTTAATTTCATTAAGTTTGTCATATTTTTGTTTTTTAATTTTGTAAAAGTTTCGTTTTTTTTATTTTGTGTATATTTCCTTTTTTATGTATAGTTTATAGTTGTTGTATTTTGTATATGTGAAATTGTTGAAAATATTATTACATATGTAAAATTGTTAAAGACAATATATATGTAAAGTTGTTGTAAATTTTCTAGTTTTTCAATTATTTGTATACATGTTGGAGTAACAAACTTTGTTTAATGAAAAGTCGCCCTAAATGTCAGATGAAAAGTCACCATCGGCTACTGAAAAGTTTTTTTTAGCTCATTCAAGACCTAGCTAGTCCAATTTGCAAGAAAATCGAATTAGTTAATGATCCTATTTTCTTGCAAAATCGGATCAGGTAGTGATCAACTTATTCGATTTTTGTCCGGATTAGTTTATTTGTAGAGTTGATGCGAGCCTATTAAATCTGAACCAAAACTGAAGCGGTAAGCCCGATTTTAACTAGATCGGATGAGCTTTTTCCACTAATGATTATTCTAGATTTTTAGTGTAATAGAAGACTCTTCAAAAAAAATGTCACATAAGATCAATAAATTGAGAGAGATGAGGATGATATATGGCAGGCTAAAATTCTTATCTACATGTGTTAATATTAGACTAGCTAATCATTATCATGCCCAAGTGACGTCCCAAGTTGTATGATAAAACTCTATGATTTAATTGTTAGACAATCGACGTTTTATCACAAGTGGAAGGTGTAGTTCTATTGTTGGATCACTTGCACATCAAGCAATTAAGAGTGTAAGACCTCTTACAAACATTTTGTTTGGAATAAAGGAAATACATGGCAGTGCCTTGATGTTTTTTGGTTCCTTAGTCTAATCTTATTGTTAAAATATTATTCTTTCTTTTATCATGTAATGTAAATATTTACGACGGAAACTTCAATGAGTTTTCTTAGTAGTAAATGAAGATCGTTGATATATTTAACTTGTTGATAGAAGCTCCAGATTTTCTATGTATTCATGAATTAAAATCCTATAACACAAGAGTTTTTGTATAAGAGAGAAGTGTCATGTAGTGAATCATACCAGAGATGACATAGCGTCATGTCAAGATTTGAAAAGGAGGCGACACATAGCTAGCTACAATGCTTGGTCACATATTTGATATATATATATATATATATATATATATATAGATTTGGGCTCACGTGAGAATAACATGGTTATGTGAGAATACCTAGTTATATGAGAATAAATCTGAGCCCTATGATTGCTCTAATCTAACGGCAGTCATATATCGCATTTCATTATCCTTAAAAAGACTAACCTGCTTCCTTCACCTACAACTTCTTCTCCTTCACCTTCCTTTCTACAGTAGCTCGACCTAATGTAGCAACCAACAATTTCGTCCTTTATTAAAGCTCGAACAAGATTCAAAACAACGATTTCATCCTCAACTGAAGCTCAAACAAGAATAAGATTTGACGTTCTCCATTGAAGCTCGAGCAAGATACAAAGTGGTATTTATTCGGATTTTTTAAGCTATATTTTTTAGTTATTTCTCGGATTTTAGGGTTTAAGTTTCATAGTTTTGATGTTGCCACTCTGAAATTAAGCTATATTTGGAGAATGTGATTCTCATTTTTGCTTGTATGTTTTACTTGTTTCGTTCTATTTTATTTTTTTAGAACTTTGTCTGGTAAAACTTCCATCTTTTTTAAGTGTATTTTGATTTGCATTTGTATTGGTGATGTACTTTTAAGCAACTAGTGATGTACTTTTCAGCCACTGGCAATGTATTTTTGAGCCACCATTAGTTGAGACAGTTGATAATGAGTCAGAGAACTGGTGATAATTGTTGATGATGTAAATATTGACTATTGGTAATATCCTTGTTCTAATGTTGGAGTAAAATACATAATTCATTTTTTTAAAAAAAATTTACTCACTAATAAGCTGAAACAATTCAAGATTTGGACTTAGATGAATGATAGAAATATAATTGATTTGAACTAATTGAAGGATTTTTTCAACGAAAAGCTGAATTGAATGATAGAATCAGAAGTATAAAACTCATCTAATTTTAGATGATTCGGTGGAATGACTCAAGCTGAGTAAAGTAGAAATAGGATAAAGCTTTACAAGTTTGTTAGCTGCTTCCTTTTTGCAAATTTTAATGATGATTCGATAAGCTAAATAATACTTGTCCATCCCATCTCAAGCTCTATAATTCATATGGTATGCTTGCAAAGTTGCAATAGATAATAATCAATCATGATTAGTTGTAATTAATCTTTACGAATCTTCAATTCGGCCTGTTTAGTCTGCCCAAAAGAGTAAGATCCCCTTATTGGGTTGCTCCTCTTCAGTCATGTTTCTAATTCCTCCTTGGTGTCCTTTTTGCAGTTCATATCCTTTCTAACCATATTCCCCCCTATGTTAGGTCATTGCCCTTAGAATCTTATTAATAAAAGTTGTCTAGCTTGACTAACTGAGTCTGGACTTTTGAGTTCTCGAGAATTGATATATATTCCTCACCCCCAAATCATTGGTACTTATTATTCCCTGAAAAGAAACAAAGTTTAAGTTGCTACTAATGCTTGTGTCTTCATATAGGTAAGATCTTGCTTGTATATGTCAAAACTGTTTTTTGGTAGCCTATTCTTTAAACCAATGCAACTCATGTGTCATGTGGTGTTGTCTTCATAAATTTGGAATTGTTTCTGCAACTCGTTAAGAGTTATCAATTTACTATATATATATGAAACAACTCTTAGACACCTATAGATGATGATACCTTTTCAAATAATTGATACCAATAGTACGAACAATGCCCCCTTCTTTAAACAATCCAAATTACTTTCTATCTTAGATTGTCCCAAAGATTTCTCCGAAAGTAGACCTCCATGAATTATAAGCTCTTAAAATTTGGCCATCACCACCTCCCCTATTTTGAACTGTTGGCAAGTTATGAATCATGTGGTGGTTGCTTTAGGATTGTTGGAACCATTACAAGTTAACCAATAGTTGAGATTGTTTGTAAAAATTATAATTGATTTATATGATCCTTTATTATTTTTCTTATATGAAATTGAATTTTACTTAACGTACATCAGATCTTTACTACATATACATCAGTAGTACATTACATGTACATTGCCATGCTTCTATGAGTAAATCTGACAAATGCTTTGTCATTTCAATTATCTAATGGAATTTCTTATATATATGTACTCATAGAAGCATGGCGATGTACATGTATTATATTGTAAAATTTTACAATATATGTATTATTTTCTTATATGACTTCTAGTTTACATGTACAACATATGTATATGTATTAAGCAAGAAATCAGTCCTATCTAATGGAATTTCTAATTTTACAATATATGTATTATTTTCCTTATATGTACCGATTAAAACTGATATATACAATCCAGGGGGTTATTCTAGTAGTTATGTTTATCAAACTCCATTGCTACTATTGTTGTATGTCATATTGATTATAGAACTAAAACGTTCAGTGATGTAGATGTAATTTAGAGCCATCGTTGATGTACATTTAAGTCATCAATGATGTACTTTTAAGAAACAAAGACAAATGGTGTTTGGTTGACATGGTGTAGGCCCGTGCACAGTACTCAAATATCTAATTTTTGCTACTTATTGCAAATTAGGGCAGCAAATTCAGATGCATGCAGCAAATCCTAGTGTTGCGTTGTGACATCCTCAACCATCCAGTGTGTTCAAGACAACAATGGATCCGGAATCAGCTTAGCAAGTTGTTCACATGAACACAAATGTTATTGGATTTCATTGCATGAGACGTGTATATGTCATACACTCATGTTCGATGTCGGATACCATGTATACTTTATGATAGGAAATGAAAAGCATATATTTTTTCTCCCTATGACTAATGTATATTAGCCAACGGTTTTACTGGTTCGTTTTCAATTTGATGTCACTCTTTCCATGAATCATGGACAATAATACACATGGATGGAAATATTGATGAGAACACTGAATATTTTTTTTATTTAAGCATAGTAAATGAAATGAAAGGGTTGTGTCATGTAGTGAGTCACTTGAAATTGAAAGCAATTAGCAAAGAGTTACTTTACTATCACAATAAGATATTGCTATGCTGCTAACACTTCATAACACTAGGGAGGAAACAAAAAGTAGAAGTTAGATAAGATTGTTTTCTTGCTTATATTGTAAAATTCCAGCTTCTGGCATTTCCAAACTCAAATTTATATTAATAGCGAGACAAACAACAAAGACTATTACATTAACCAGAATACAATATATACATATTAATAGTGTGGTCCTAGCTTCAGGAACATCTTATATAAAGCAGGTGACGGTTCCAATAGTGAAGAAAGTTTGTTGGGTTCCAAATGTGTATTTCACAGGGTTAAGTACATGTACGAGAAGGACAAGTGACTCTAGCTGCATAGGATTAGAACCATTGAGAGAAGCTTCTTGTTTCTAGCATCTCTTCAAATTTTTACCCTTGTGAACTTCCTAGAGCCATTGATTTAATACATGTAGACCTCTGAGCTACTCAAACTAAGGAACTCAAGCTTCACCGCAGTAGCTATAAAACAAGTGAGCATGGATTGCCATGTCAAGTCTATTTTTCTCTCAAAATTCTGAGGCTGCATGAGTGAAACTAGCCTCCCTACAACTTTAGAATCCACAAGGCTACCTTTGTCAGTAAATTTAAACATGCTTTTTTTATCTCGACTGACCAGAGTCCCCATTATCAGGTCTTGTAGACGGCTCTTGTTAGTGGCATGAGAAGACTGGTCGCCTTGTTATCTCTTTTTCCCCTTTTTCGTGAGAAGAAAGGCTAGAGCTGCTAGTATACACATTGTCCAAACTATGTTTCGAAGGTGATATTGCTGCTTAACCATTTACTAGTTTTGGGTACAGGGACCTTGTTGTTGTTCTGCTGATGCGTGCATTTCTATGTGTGTTTTATGCAACAGTTGATCTTCTTCTTCCTGCCATTCAGATATGAGCCAAGACACATTAAATGCCAGAATCAAGACAAAGCAAACACAAAATCGGAAAAAGAAAAATAAATAAAAGGAACCAACTCAACCAAATTGATAATAGGAATCATTGGTTCTAGATTTAATAGTTAGATTTGGCCAGTCAAAAAGCAAAAAATAAACAAAGAAAAAAAATACCTTACTACATCAACAGTTTAAATCACATTGAGGTAGTTAGCTCGTAGTACTAGATAGGCTACCCTTTTCGAACCTACAAGCTTCTATTTTAAAGAGACCAGCATAATTATTATACCTCCTTTGTAGTGTACTGCATAACTCTTCTAAACTTCCCATTCTACTTCTCTACATAAATCTCTATAAGATTTTATTCCTTTTCTATGCTTTCTTTTGATCATATCGGTTTCCTTCTATCAAAATATAAATTCTCAACTTGTACTTAGTATTAATTTTAAAAACTTTCCACTTAATGTGGTAGTCAAAGGTATTACTCCTATAAGAAAACATAACATGTTTACCAACTAGTTAAAACAAAACGCTAATCAATTAATCAGAGAAGTATATTTGTACTTGAGATTTAATGTACTTTTAAATTTTAATGTACTAGTTGTGTGTATATAGTAAACATTTGATGAACATGGCCAAACTCTTACCTATTACCTAGCTAAAAAGAAAATATAAAGATGATAAAACACTTCAAGAGCAACGCACATGAACAAAAGTTCCTCATTGATATCCAACAATAGCGCAAAACGACATATATATAGAAGAATATGAACAAAAGTTTTACTGTTTCAGTAACATTCCATCACCATATATAGTCTCTGAAACTACTAATTTTCGATTAAAGGATGTTAAAAAGCAACCTATATAATTAGGGAATCCATGAATTAAGTGTCGAGCACAAGTACATCAATTCTAAAAAAAATTGAGTTGCATGAATTATTTTTACTAAAAGAGGAATTTCATGAATTAGGCTTTACTTCACCTACAGCAATCAAAATTTCATTCAAATTTGAAAATTTCATACCTGATAATGATGATTGGAAAACAAAAAATTGAGTAGAACAAGAAGTTGCATAGAAGGATGAATTGAACAACACTTGATAGATGAATTTCTATCGGAGTGAAAAGTTTATATTTTAGTTCGCAATCAATTGATCGATGATGAGAGATGAGTTTTGGTTTTTCCTCATTTGAAAGCTACTGTATTTCACGATTCAAATGATTTGTTGTCGCGGAAATGAAAATTGATGGTTTTTCTTATTAGAGCTTGGCCAAATCGCAACCCTTGGTTTGCTATGATCTAATGGTTGTAGTTTATTCTCACATATTTTTCTATTCTCACATAACTCTTCATTCTCACTCGATCCCGATATATATATAGGCAAGATCACATGAGAATGCTCCTTACATGAGAAATGAGAATGAATCTCAACCACACGATTGGTTTAGAGTTACAACACTTATTCATTAGAGTTATATCCCTTTAAAAAAATTTGAATTTCATTAGAGTTACATCACTTATTCATAAGAGTTATAGCGTGTAAAATTCATTCTCATTTCTCATATAAGTATGCATTCTCATATGAACTCACTTATATATATATATATATATATATATATATATATATATATATATATATATATATATATATATATATTATATATATATATATATATATTGATTTGTCAAAACCCCCCCCCCCTCCCAATTTTTTTCTTGAACTAAGATCAAATTTTTACTATATACTAAAACAAGAGTCACTAAAGTTATTTTACCGAAGTTACCTTCTGAACAAGTGAAATCCCCTCTCAAACTCCCTCGTAAATACGTCAAACTTTATTGATAATTGCATCAAAAACATAGATAACGGTCTAACTAAGTCTGGACTAATAAATACTTGCATTGATAATTTCAATTCTATTTAATTTTAAAAAAAATAAATTAGATGTCAGTTTTTTTCATGTAATCAAGGAATTAAAATCAGAGCATTGTCTTGGAAATATCATAGTACCACATGAAGTCATAACCTCCAAATATAGAAGATTAGTCTTATCACTTCAATATCCTTCAACTAGTTTTAGGAGATTAGTCACTTCATTCGTATTAAGGAGGTGAAGCAACAAATTTCTAACACAAAAGGATGATGAGCTAGCTCATGTGATAGAGCACTATCCTCTGATCTCTGAGTTCAGGGGTTCGATCCTTACCCCCAGCATTATGTTGGGGTATTTCCTTAGCATGCTTTGCATGCATTACCAGCCAATGTGCTGGTAGCCTGGTAGTTCCTAAAAGGCTAGTAGTCTTGGTAGGGATTAACCCTTAGGCTGACTTAATTTCCCAATCAAAAAAAAAAAAAAAAAAAAAAAAAAAAAAAAAAAATTCTAGCACAAACTTCTCCCGGAACAAACCACAGCGCAAAGGCACAAAAATGTAGCACACAAAGCCTCACCGTCTTCCAGATAAGCAACCCATTGACATAGCCCAGATCTATAATTTGAATCTGCAGCCATGATACGTTTCTGCGTGTAACAAGCAGTAATATTTATACAGCTAGAATAGCCAGATATTACACTCCAAATAGTATTAGATCTTCTCCATCTATCATAAGATTATTACACTCGCAAAAGAAGGAAAAAAATTCCCCCAGAGTACCCACAATTTTCCCCCTTATTAGGTTTCATTTGGTTTGTTGGAAAATATTTTAAATGGAAAATGTTGCCTAACGTTCCCTAGTGGAGAATATTTATGTGAGATGTTGGGAATGAGAAAGTTGAAGCAAATAGTATTTCTTCAAATTCTGAAAGAAAATGTTTACATAAAGAAATATCACCTTAATTTTCTTTTGTAAATCCCTTATCCAACGAAAATAAAAAACAAACGGAGCAATATTTCATTCCGAATCATTTAAATGAAAGAAATGGATCCATCTGTTTTAGAAGATGGAGAGGATCACGACTTCAAGAAGCCTTTCGCAGGCTTACAACCACCTGCGGCCCGCCTGTGTGGTTTGCAAAACAGAATTGATATTTCAATGTCCTCGGACAGTGTAATTCATTTCCTAAAATACTAGGATATATATTCTTCAAAAAAAAAAATACTAGGATATAAAAATGGTATAGATTCAAGTATAATTCCACTTGAAGGAATCGGCTGTTGATCCTGTTCTTTCCCAATGTTCAAAAAAATACGTAAACTCAAGATGACACTACTAAAATATAGGCGGCCAGTTATTGATACAGTGAAAATACTGCTGTTTTACAAAGGACATCATAAGGCATATGATGCACTAGAAGGAAGGGTTAAGGCTTTCCATATAACGCAAGAAAACACCAATTGTTCCAAAAACTCCACCTTGATTTATTTCAAAAAAACTTGAGGTTAATTGATACTAATTGATTTGTGTTACAATAAATTGAAGAAATTCATTTGTGTTACAATAAATTGAAGAAATTGATTTGTGTTCCAATAAATTGAGGAAAGGGACAACTTAAAAATTGCTGCAACGACTTAACAAAATTTGTTTAAAAAAAGGATAATGGACAAGATAAAAAATTGTTCAAAACATCTTGCCCACATTCACAATAATATATATTATCTAAATTTGTTTTTCGTATTCATCATTCATATTTGTTTGTTTAATAATCTCCATCTTTTTAATGCTTCCTAGCATAGAAGTTCTACAAGTTTACACCTGGCACCAAGAAATTTGTACCTAGCAAAGCAAACTGCCCACTACATCTAGGAACTTTTTCATCACTTGTTAACAACACTACACGATCAAACACTATATAGGGAGTCCACTTAACCGAATCTTAAAGACTTATCAGGCAATCCTATACCTCAATCGTGAAATTGAGGTTAACAGTACAAACAAATAAAATAATATACCAGACTGGAACACTGAGGCTATGCTCAGATGTAATTTAACCCTTCAAGCAGGGCAAAAAAGCCTAAGAAAATGAACTCGGTCCTTATATTAGAATTGCAAATAAGAAAATGTTGGCATCACAAAATTTGCTAGTCAATACAACCAAAATGCCACCCAAAACCAACAGCAAGATCATAATCTTTTAAAACAAAATTAATTCAGACCATAAAACTACTGCTAACTGATCAAATGAAGTTCTTGGGCCATTTCGAGCACTTGAAAAACATAATTAACATAAGAGAATTTTGAGTGACAAAAAGGATGTTCACGACACCAACAAATAGCTAGCCACGTACTCTTTTTGGAAACAAAAATTCTCAGAGTGATAGTTTAATCTCCCTTTCTCCTGAATGAACAACCCTCGGTAAGTCTGGCACGACCTCCTGTGGGCTGGCACAAAACTGTTTGGCAATTCCCACACACCACAACGGTTTGGGAATGGCTGAAGACGGTGGTACTGCACATAGAATTAAGCACAGAAATCAGAAAAACAGCTTGTCAACTATAGGTAAAACAATGATAGGACAAGAAAGCATCAGAAACTTTTACAATTGGAGTAGTTCAAAAGATCAATGTGTCAAACAAATCTAGAGAGAAGCAATGTATATATACCAGATAGCCACGTCAAACAAAAAGATCTACCACATCATGAAATGAGCTCCCATCCGAAAATATTACTACATCAGTCTTAAGAATTAGTTACATCTACTACTTCAGGATGTAAAGAAATAATTGACACAATTTTAAGATTTAAAAGTAGATTATGAATGGAATCCCAAACATAAACAAGCTAAATTGGAGTGGTGGTAGAGGAGGATGCAAAAGAAAACTATAATGTAGGACACTATAGTCTATAGTGAAATTATGATTAATCAATCCTTAAGATGTATGAGCCACTGTCACAAAGTTCCTGAATACCTACACTCCAAGTAGATGAATGCACATAAACTAGCTCTAAAGAGTTCAGCAACTCAGGTAGGCAGGTAATTACAGGTCAGTATGAAGGGAATCACCAATCTAAACAGTGTCAATCAGAAAACCAACAGTTACATTTATTCAGTCAACATGATAAGATAACACCATTTTGCCAAGATCATTCGATAGTTAAACAAAGCAAAAGTTCTCCTCACAAAAAAAGATATAGATCAGGAGGGCGAACCGAACAAACCCTATTATTGGGAAGATAACATTCTAAAAGGTATAAATGACAAAGATACACTTTTGGAGATTGCACACAAGTGAACCGAACAAACCCTATTATTGGGAGTATATTTATGCATACAAGTGAATTTGTCTAGAAAATCATAAACAATTAGCAAAGATACACTTTTTCTTCAAACAGTTCTTGGAAACCTCAAAAATAGAAGCATATAAATCAAAATTCACATCCACAACTAATCATAATACAAAGTACCCTAATAAGTCCCTTTAACAACAAAGTAAAAAAGAGTACATATTCAAACATCAGAATTGCAAAAAAAAAACATCAAATTGCATACATTAAAACATAGAAATCAAAGTTCAAACAAACTATATCAATTACAGAAACAAAAGATACAAAATTTGAAATTAAAATTTAAGGCTTACATATTGAAGCATCCCTGGCACTTAACATCCTACAAAAAAAACACAAAAATAAAAAGAATTAGCACGAAAAGATAAGATAGTAACGAAAATCTAATAAATAAACAAAAAAAGGAAATTAATTTATACCATGAAGAAAGAGTTTGGAGATTGCACAAGACGCTTGAGTTTGTGCTTCTTCTTCTCAAGCTCAGCCGGTGGGTTCAACAAGTCGATATCGTTTTGCAAAACCTAATAAAATCAAATCAAAATTCACAATCCATCAGAAAATCGCGCTAATCAAACAAAACTTCCACCGGAAATTTTGGTAAAGCATAAATCGGAAACCCTAAATTAGACGGAAGCCATAAATCAATCGGAAAAATCAAAGTTTGTAATGTGATGAAGAGAAAAAAAAACTAACCATCTTCGCAGAGAGAAATAGTCGGTGAAGAGAGAAGAGAAGGAGAGTGAAATGGAGGCGCAAAGATATGAGAGAAGGGTTTCTGAAAGTTTTTGATAGCCTAATATAGAGGACGATAGGGTTTATATGAGCCGTCCGATTTTACTAGATGCATGTTTTTTTTTTCTGTTACCATATTATCTGGATCTGTTTGCATTCTCTGGGCCTTTCTGCTTTTTGTTTCATGGCCCAATTTCTTTTCTATTGCGGATAGCCATAAATATATAAATAAATTCAATAAATACTAGCTTTTAATAAACGTGATGCATGCGACGACATTTCTCCAAATCATTACTACTCCTCCAATTACCATACCTATAATTTTGAATTTCACGTAATATTTTTTCTCTCTCTATTCAATTGAACAGCCTCTTTATCAATTTCCCCCAATTCAAACTGCACTCGATTTTTTCTCTCTCTATTCAATTGAGACCGTCGATTATTAGCTGAAGATTATCTCAAGCAAGTTGCGGAGTCGGCTTTGGCGTTCATGGAATTGACTTTCGTTCCGCCCGTCATGGATCGTTGAGCTTGCTTGCGGTCATGGCCCAAGCTCTACGGCTTTTGTTGAAATTCGATTATGGGCACATTTTTTTATTTTAATAGATAAGTTTAAGTATTTTTTAATTTTCCCCAAATTCGAGTTCTCATACTATGTCTCAATTTTTTTTTAATATTTGGGGACGAATATTAAAGTTATATTAACGAAATTTGATTTTTTTTTATTTTAATATGTGGGTTTACGTATTTTTTTCTCAAAAACAATTCGAGTTCTCATATATTGTCTCAAAATTTTTTTATATCCGAGGCACGAATTTCGAAGTCATTTTTGACGAAATTTCATTTTTTTTTCGACCATTTATGATGTAATTTTAATTTTAATTTCAACTATCCTCGAATTAAATTTTAAATTAACTATAATTTAAGTTAAATTTTTTTTTTCTTGGAAATATAATACAAGACATATTCATAAGAGTTACTGTAATTTGAGTTTAATTTTACTTGAACATAGTACATATATTTAAGATCTACTAAACATAGAACAACACACATAATTTTATTTTCAGTATATAACGAACTGTGTACCTAATTAACAGTAAAGAATCGGCAAATTTCACAATTCCGTATTTGAGAATGTTGTGAAGCTCCAATCTATGAAGAGAACTGATTTTTTTATTGGGGTTTGTGTTATGGAAAAATTGATTTGAGAAGATATTATGCCGTGTAATCTTTTTTTGTTATTGTATGTAGTATTAACGTTTGGTAAGTTCTTGATTATAAATCTTTTTGATTGAATCTTTTTCATTAAAAATTTTATATGATTGAATCTTATATGAGTTGATTAGGTTTAAATTTGGTTTGATTGATATTTTTGTTTTGGCAAGTTTATGCATGGAATTGGGGTTAATTAGGTGGCTAGAGGGGCATTTAAGTAAATTTCAGGGGGGGGGGACCACTGCTCTCCCCTTGGATATATAATAGAGATATTTATAATTAAATAGTAATTAATGTATTTTTTTTATATAAGGAAAGAAACAACTAGTGTGGATCTCAGGATTTAGGCCACCCTAAAGTATCTTTACGGATGATTATTGCAAAAGGGGAATCAGGAACATCAAACCAATAAGTAAGATTAGTGGTCATATGACCTCGATAAGTCATCCAATTTGCAGCAACATTAGCCTCCTAAAAAGCATGACAAATCTGAACATCCTCAAACTTCTTCAGATCTTCACTTGTATTTGAAATAAGGAGTTTAATAGTCCAAGAAATCTTGCATAAATTTTTAATAGACTGGATAACAGCCAAGTTATCACCGTCAACAATAAATTTTCTAATGCCTAAAGAAATAACACCCCTAATACCTTCTCTTAGCCCCCTAGCTTCAGCAATGAGAATAGAGGCTGGCGAATCAAGAGCACCAGCACCACATAGCAAAACATTCCCTTCTTAGATATGGATAATAACCCGAAAGGAAGCTTGACCATTTGGAAGTTTTGTACCATCAAAGTTAACTTTATAATAATCAAAGGGAGGCGTTCACCATATAACCTCATCCTCACCCTTAGACTTACCAGACGACAAACGACTCTTCTGAGGCAAAAGCAGAGAGACCTTGGCATCAATTTCATTAATTGTAGCTTCATGAATCCTAATCTTATACACATAAGCTCTAACCATCGAACTTACTAAAGCTGGAGAGCAATTTTCTTGACGGAAAATCACCCAATTACGGTTGTAGCAAATGAAAGATCGCGTAATAGCAAAAATCTCTATTTGAGAACTCAAGAAGCAAGATTTCAGCTTTAACAAATAATCTACAAATGGTGTGTCATTCATAATAATGGGAGGGGAAAATCCAATTCATATGACTAGAAAAAGAGATGAGGAATCCTCAAAGTGATAATTACAAAAGACACACTCCATAAGGAGAAAAGCATGACTTAATTCCACTATTTGCTTTGTAGGAAGACCATTTTCGCATATTTTTCAAATAAAGAATTTAATTTTTGGAGGAACTTTCAACTTCCAAATCCACTGAAATACAGTAGGATCAAACGAGTAGGAGTTTAGACCTTGAATAAGATTAACCCTTGACATAACTGAATAATTTCCATCAGGGGATAGACCCAAAAAAAGCTTGTCAGGAAGATGACTACTAGGATTAAATATGTTAGCCACCACATAGAAATTGCAAGCAGGATGAACTGCACAAGAAGAGATTTATCCCATTGACGACGATTAATAAAACTACGAACTTTTATTTTTCCAGTCCCGCTAACTACAAGACAAACATCTGCAATGAGATGGTTAAAATCCCAATTATCATACCAAAAAGAAATGTTCTCACCATTTCCCACATTCCATCTTAACCCCTTTCTGAAAGAGCTTCTTAATCCCATAAGTTTCCTCCATTGCCAGGAAACATTAGCTTTGACCTTATTAGAAAATAAATCATCTATCACTAGAGGAAAAACTAGAAGGGCTGTAATTTTTAGAAAACGCAGCCCTTAAGTATGAAGGGGTGCGGTTAAACGGAAAACGCAACCCTTTTGATACGAAGGGCTGCGGTTTTTAGGCCATCCGCAACCCTTTATGTGAACGGTTGCGATTTCCCAATTAACCGCAACTCTTTTGAAACGAAGGGATGCGGTTTTTTTGACGCCGCAACTCTTCACTACCGTGACTGGTTGTGTTTAGCCCAAAAACCGCAACCCTTCACTTTAGAAGGGCTGTAATGAAGGGTTAAACGCATCCCTTCCTTGACTAAAAAATGTGCACACAACTTTTACTAAAAACTACACGAATTTCCCTCGCTCAGTCACTCACTTACTCCCTCTCACTCCTCACTCACTCACTCTTCACTTTCTCCTCTCCTCTTCACCATCGGAGCCCTAACTCAACCACCGATGACGCACACCTTACTCCCCCTCACTCACTCTCCTCACTTAATCCCTCTCACTCCTCACTCACTTACGCCACCTTCATTCTCTCCTCTTCTCTTTTGTAGTTGCGGGTTTCTATAGTTGTGGGTTTCATTTTTTTGCATGCACACCACCACCACGACGCAGCGCCACCTTCACTCTCTCCTCTCCTCCTCTTTCGGTAATTCCCGTCTTTTTCATTTTTTTTTCACTTTTCAAAACATTAATACAAAGTGTGTTGGAGGGTAGGGGAAGGTGGATAGGGGGTTGGCAGGGATGGGGGAGGGCTTGGGAGGGTGGGCAGGGGTGGGGGAGGGTGGGCAGGGGTGGGGGAGGGTTTGGGAGGTGGGCCGAGGGTGTGTGAGGGTGTGGAGGATGGCTGGGGAGGGTGGGAAAGGGGTGTGGGAGGGTGGGCATTGGGTGTGTGTGTGGTGGGGGGGGAGGGTGTGTAGGGGGTGGTGAGGGTGTGTGTGGTGGAGAGAAGGGGGTGGCGAGGGTGTTGTTTTTAGTTAAATTTGTTGATATTGTGTGATTAAATGTACAATGTAGATTTTGTTAATTGTAGAAAAGAGACTAAGCAAGGATAAAATAAAGTTCCAACTGTCTCTTCTCTCTTCATTTCTCGTCACTGGTGTTAAGAGGTATAATGTTTAATTTCTTTGCATGTTTTATTTTTTGTTTGATTGGTTGATAAGCTAGGTATAATGTCTTCATTTCTCGTCACTGGTGTTAAGAGGTATAATGTTTAATTTCTTTGCATGTTTTTTTTGTTTTGATTGGTTGATAAGCTAGATAAAGTTGTCATGTGTTTCAATTTGATTAAAGTTATGATATTTATTGATGTATGTATGTTTCTTGATATAAGATTGTATGAAAACAATATAGTTTAGCTATGAATCATCATCATATGCCTAGATACTCGTTCAAGACTTACTCATTAGGAGTAAGTCTTGAATAGTCCCCGGTTTGGGACTGTTCTTGGACGTTTGATCTCACTTAGGTAGTCAATGTGTGTCTTCTTTTCAATTCTGAGGAAAGTCTTGGCTTATCGTTTCTCTACGTTGTTCTCTTTTTTTTTTATCCATATGAGCCATGATGGTAGTACAAAGAAGGGAAGGTGGAATTCGAACATGTGACCTATCGTTCACAGCACCTCAATCTTAACCACTAGGCCAAGACATCCTTGGTTCTCTATATTGTTCTCTAGGTACATATGAAGACAAGCAATTATCTACATTGTGTACTTGGAGAACTGTAGGGAAATGGTGCCGAATTTTCCTTAGAATTGAAAAGTTGGCATATATTCACTAGTGAGATTAGACGTCCAAGGATGGGTTAGGTTGGAGTGATAAGGACCTTTGGCTGCATGCATACATTTGAACATGTCACTATCTTAGCTTACATGTGTCTCTGTGTGATTTGAATATCTGACTTTCTTGCATGTGCATGTAACTAAATAATGATTGATACATTATAATTATTTGTTGTGTTTAATTATTAGAGGTCTTCTTGAATGATCAGATGGATCGTACTTAGATGTATGGTAGTCGTGAATCGATTGAGTTTGTGAATGGGGTCTCAGAATTCTGTAAATCTGCATTATAATATCAAGCATCCTATGGAGCAGTCGATTTTTATTGTCCTTGTGTCGATTGTGAAAATGTGAGCAAGGTTAGTAGTATACATCTGCTTAGGGAGCATGTCTTTCGCCGTGGGTTTATGCCTCAATATCACGTATGGGTTTGTCATTGTGAGGAGGGGAAATATATAGGAAGCTCTAGAATAATGAGCGATGTATGTGAAGAAAAGAAGGATTTAGAGCTTGTTGATGATGTCGGGATGAGAATTGGGATGATGAGTATGGAAATGAAGATATGGATCGGGTAGACGAGATGATAAATGAGGTTAAAGATCATTCGTGTAAACGACCTCGTATTTTTGACTCTATGTCTGAGGCTTCTGAAAAGCCTTCGTATCCAGGTTGTACAAAGTACACTAAACTTTCCGCCGTGATTACGCTCTTCAACATTAATGGTGCGTTCTGTTCAACTTAAAAAATTAAGTTTCAGGTCCAATAAGTTCAGATAAGTTCTGATAAGTTGCAATAAGGTCTAATAAGGTGCGTTCCGTTCAACTTAAAAAATCAAGTTTCAGGTAATAAGGTATATCAGATAAGTTAGATAAGTTGCAATAAGGTCTAATAAGGGCAATAAGTTCCAATAAGGTCTAATAAGGTCCAATAAGTTCCAATCAGGTGCAATAAGTTCCAATCAGGTGCAATAAGTTCCAATCAGGTCTAATAAGGTCCAATAAGTTCCAATAAGTTCCAATCAGGTCTAATAAGGTCCAATAAGGTCCAAATAGTCAATGTTTAATAAATATTTGTATTATTGTCCATTTTTTTGCTATTCATAATTTCATATCACTATTAGCTGATTATGTTATTATTAGAATTTTAATTAAAGTACCACAATGATTATATAGTATTATACTTGTATTAGTGTCTATTATTTTATTATTTATTTGTATTATGCCTATTATTTTATTATTTATTTGTATTATGTCTATTATTTTATTATTCATATTACTATTAGCTGATTATGTTATTATTAGAATTTTTTTCATTAAAGTACCATAATGTATAGTATTATACTTGTATTATTGTCTATTATTTGATTACTCATATTGCTATTAAATAATATTATAATCATGGTCAAATAATTAAGGTTAACAATAATAATAATAATTATAATTACAATATTTTGCAATTTGTCTTTAAATAACTAGAGATAACATGTTAAATATATAAATAGTAAATTTTTTTGTTAAATTAATTATCATAAGAGATAATTAATAATAATTATTTTTTTAAAGGATGAATTTTATTAATTATTACTTCATAATAAATTTTGAGGGGTAGTATTTACGTTAGGGGTAATATTTATATTACTAATAGTCAATTTTTTTTGTCTAATAAGGTCAAATAAGTTTCAATCAGGTCCAATAAGGTCTAATAAGTTTCAATCAGGTCCAATAAGGTCTAATAAGTTTCAATAGGTCCAATAAGGTCTAATAAGTTTCAATAAGGTCAATAAGTTCCAATAAGGTCCAATAAGTTCCAATCAGGTTCAATCAGGTCCAATAAGTTGAATCAGGTCCAATCAGGTTTAATAAGTTCCAATAAGTTCAGTTCAGGTTCAATAAGTTCAGTTCAGATAAGGTCCAATAAGTTCAGGGCCAATAAGTTGAATAGAACTCACCCTGAGGGCAATAAGTTTCAATAAGGTCCAATAAGTTCCAATCAGGTGCAATAAGTTCCAATCAGGTGCAATAAGTTCCAATCAGGTCTAATAAGGTCCAATAAGTTCCAATCAGGTCTAATAAGGTCCAATAAAGTCCAAATAGTCAATGTTTAATAAATATTTGTATTATTGTTCATTATTTTGTTATTCATAATTTCATATCACTATTAGCTGTTTATGTTATTATTAGAATTTTAATTAAAGTACCACAATGATTATATAGTTTTATACTTGTATTAGTGTCTATTATTTTATTATTTATTTATATTATGTCTATTATTTCATTATTTATTTGTATTATGTCTATTATTTTATTATTCATATTACTATTAGCTGATTATGTTATTATTAGAATTTTTTATTAAAGTACCACAATGTATAGTATTATACTTGTATTAATGTCTATTATTTGATTATTCATATTGCTATTAAATAATATTATAATCATGGTCAAATAATTAAGGTTAACAATAATAATAATTATTATAATTACAATATTTTGCAATTCGTCTTTAAATGGTTTGTTAAATTAATTATCATAAGAGATAATTAATAATCATTATTTTTTAAAGGATGAATTATAATAATTATTACTCCATAAAAAATTTTGAGGGTAGTATTTACGTTAGTGGTAATATTTATGTTATTCATGGTCAATGTTTTTGTCTAATAAGGTCAAATAAGTTTCAATCAGGTTCAATAAGGTATAATAAGTTTCAATCAGGTCCAATAAGGTCTAATAAGTTTCAATCAGGTCCAATAAGGTCTAATAAGTTTCAATCAGGGCCAATAAGGTCTAATAAGTTTCAATAAGGTCAATAAGTTCCAATAAGGTCCAATAAGTTCCAATCAGGTTCAATCAGGTCCAATAAGTTGAATCAGGTCCAATCAGGTTTAATAAGTTCCAATAAGTTCAGTTCAGGTTCAATAAGTTCAGTTCAGATAAGGTCCAATAAGTTCAGGGCCAATAAGTTGAATAGAACTCACCCTGAGGGCAATAAGTTTCAATAAGGTCCAATAAGTTCCAATCAGGTGCAATAAGTTCCAATCAGGTGCAATAAGTTCCAATCAGGTCTAATAAGGTCCAATAAGTTCCAATCAGGTCTAATAAGGTCCAATAAAGTCCAAATAGTCAATGTTTAATAAATATTTGTATTATTGTTCATTATTTTGTTATTCATAATTTCATATCACTATTAGCTGATTATGTTATTATTAGAATTTTAATTAAAGTACCACAATGATTATATAGTTTATACTTGTATTAGTGTCTATTATTTTATTATTTATTTATATTATGTCTATTATTTCATTATTTATTTGTATTATGTCTATTATTTTATTATTCATATTACTATTAGCTGATTATGTTATTATTAGAATTTTTTATTAAAGTACCACAATGTATAGTATTATACTTGTATTATTGTCTATTATTTGATTATTCATATTGCTATTAAATAATATTATAATCATGGTCAAATAATTAAGGTTAACAATAATAATAATAATTATAATTACAATATTTTGCAATTCGTCTTTAAATGGTTTGTTAAATTAATTATCATAAGAGATAATTAATAATCATTATTTTTTAAAGGATGAATTATAATAATTATTACTCCATAAAAAATTTTGAGGGGTAGTATTTACGTTAGTGGTAATATTTATGTTATTCATGGTCAATGTTTTTGTCTAATAAGGTCAAATAAGTTTCAATCAGGTCCAATAAGGTCTAATAAGTTTCAATCAGGTCCAATAAGGTCTAATAGTTTCAATCAGGTCCAATAAGGTCTAATAAGTTTCAATCAGGGCCAATAAGGTCTAATAAGTTTCAATAAGGTCAATAAGTTCCAATAAGGTCCAATAAGTTCCAATCAGGTTCAATCAGGTCCAATAAGTTGAATCAGGTCCAATCAGGTTTAATAAGTTCCAATAAGTTCAGTTCAGGTTCAATAAGTTCAGTTCAGATAAGGTCCAATAAGTTCAGGGCCAATAAGTTGAAGAGAACGCACCCTAAGTCGAAAGTTGGTTGGACGGACTCTAGTTTCACATCGTTGTTGGAAGTTTTAGCTAATATGCTCCATGATGGAAATGAACTGCCAAAGTCGTACTATTATGCTAAGAAGCTCATGTGTACTTTCAGTATAGAGTACGAGCGGATACATGCTTGTCCTAACGATTGTGTGCTTTATCGTAATGAATACGAGCATTTACATGAGTGTCCACGTTGTGGATTGTCGAGGTACAAGCGTGAAGGAACTGGGGGTAGTGAAGGACCACCAGCTAAGTGTTGTGGTATCTACCCATAATACCTAGATTTAAGCGCATGTTCTCAATTAAAGGAGATGCGAAGAATTTGAGGTGGCATGTAAATCGTAGGAAGAAAGACGATTTGCTGAAGCATCCGACTGATTCGCCTGAGTGAAAAAATATCAACAGTAGGCATTTGGTAATGAGGATAGGAATCTGAGGCTTGGATTATGTACGAATGGCATGAACCCTTTTGGCAATTTTAGTTCTCAGCATAGTACATGCCAATAGTTTTATTGGTTTATAACTTGCCTCCTTGGTTGTGCATGAAACGCAAGTACATCATGTTGTCGCTTCTTATATCAGGGCTGAAACAACCTGGAAATTACATAAATGTATACCTCCAACCGCTTGTTGAAGATTTACAAAAGATGTGGAACGAAGGAGTTTTAGTATTTGATGCGCATGCTAATGAGATGTTCACCTGCGTGCCATGCTTTTGTGTACTACGAACGATTATCCATCCTATGAGAACTTATCTAGGTATAAGACAAAAGAAAAACAACCATGCCCAATTTGTATAGATGACATGAAGTCGACACACCTTAAGAGCTGCAAATATGTCTATATGCGCACACGAAGCACTAGTACAAAATCAATGATTGCGTCGGACTTGGGACCACCATTTGCATTGGACTTCGATTCGACGCCACAAGTCTCGACGCAGACAGGGGAGACAAGATCTGCGTCGGATAAGGAAATGACGCAGATTTTAAACTATTTGTGTCGGATTATAAGTTATGTGCGACGCACATGACACCTTGAGCCCACCAGCAACAACACACATGGCACTATATGCTTCGGACTATGATGAATGTGCGACGCATATGCTTGTAGATCCTAGGATCTTTTGCGTCGGACTATGTACAACATACGACGCAAATCAAAATTATTTTATTAAAAAAATATGAAGTTAGAAACTTATATATAATTTATTAGTTTATCAATGTAAATAACACTTTTAATCTGTTTGATTCTACACATAATTTATTAGTGTTACTATAAATATGTATTACAAACCACTATTCGATTTCGAATGAGAGAAAAATATATGTAAAATAGATGCAAAAAATTACATTTTGCATATGTAAAGAAAATGTAAAACCAAAACTGAATCTAGAACAATGAGAAAGAAACTGGGCAGCCGATGACTTTGTCGACGTTTTTCGATGAGCTTGAGGAGGAAGCAGACTTCGAGAAGAAGCAAATCCAGATTTGAAATTGAAAAAAGGAATTTCAGAACTGAAAATTTAAAAGAAAATCCTAGATCTGAAAAATAAACTCTAGACTAGGATAAATGCCATAAAAATGAACAAAAAAAGTCAGATATAAAAAAAATGTACTGATATTATTTTCAGTTGCACGAAAATGAAAAAACTAACTTTTAGATAAGAAAATTAAAACAATGAAAATGGAATACCAAGCAAATCAGATTTAGAAAATGAAAAAAAAATCGACAAAGCCAATCAAGCCGAAATCATCAAATCTTCACCACCAAAATCAAGTCCAAATAACGATAAGCAAGAAGATCTGTGGCAACATCAAAGAAGTCAACTCACTTTTTCTTTTCGATCAATCTTCTGTTTCCTCTTTGTGAAGATGTTGCGAATCTCTTTCTTTGAGATTGAGTTGCGAATTTTATTTGATTTATGAATTTTAATTGAGTTGCGAATCTCTTTCGTTATCCTCTGCTTTCCACTCGAAATTGAGTTGAGAACCGCGCCGGTGAAACCGCGAAGACTAGCAGCGGACAACAACGCCTAATTCTAGGGCTCCGGCGAGCAGAAAATCACCAGGAGAGGTGCCGCGTAAGAGAGAGAAAAGAGTCACCATGTGGAGAGGAAAGAGAAATGATGAGAGATGAAAGTTGAGAAGTAAAACGGCTGAAGAGAGATCTAGGGTTAAGAAAAAGTGAGAGGGAGTTTTAGGTTAGAGAGGGTGAGTTGGGCGTGTTAAAAAATTATAAGTGGGCTGATCTGCGTCGGATGGGCCAAGAGGTCCGACGCAAATTAGCCTGTTGCAACGCACTTTAGTTAAGTGCGACGCAGATAGGGGCCTCAAGTTTTGTATCTATGATGCAGCGATGTGCGTCGGATGGGTCTCAGTGTCTGAAGCACATCCTTGTATCTGAGCTATATGCGTCGCACATTAGTAGTTTCGTCGCAAATAGCTTGTATTTGGTGCTTATGCAATGATGTTTTGTGTCGCACTCTTCATAGCATGCGACGCAAATTAATTAAGATTTTATATCAGTATGACAATTTTTGATCATAAATTAATTAAGGTGTCGCCAGCTGGATTCCAAAGGATTTATAAATTGAATGAACTTTGTTATAATGACAAGGATCTAATCACAACTCATATTATCAATTTGTCATTATACGAGAGCTTCTAAGATTGAAGACTACTATATACTAACAATCATGCTCATGAAAAGTTTATTGGGAACTCGTGGTATTTATACTTAAACTCATGCAAAAGATGCATAATAATCCAAGATAACAACCCTAAAATATGATACTAAGTATGCAAAATAATATTTAAAGATCTACATATACACACACCTTGAAAGTTAACAACTACTAGGGAAGAAGAGAAAGGGTGGGCTAAGAAAAAGAGAGAGTTTAAATTTAAGATAAGAGATTTATTTCTCAAATTTGGTGTGAAGAATACGAGGGGTGGAGACCCCTATTTATACTAGTTGGACAAGTAAAGTCGTACTAGGATTCGGAACTCAAAGATGGATTTTTGAGAAAAGATAAATAATTTGAGTTAAGATACACTATTTGTTTCATGATCATCTAACTAGAATTGGGGAATATTTTCTAAAATAAATAATCTAGATGATTATGTTAATTATTACGCAAAACATAATTTTTTTTTTTACCAACTTTATCAACTCACTGGCGTGAGTTGCCAGCCGAAGCAAAACACATTTTTTTTCTTTTTTGTGTGTAAATCTTTTTCCTTTTTTTGTAAGTGTTATCTCTTTATTTTGTTTGTAAATCTTTTCTGATTTTTCTTTTAAGAAAAATCTAAAACTACTAAACTAACTACTTGGATTATAATTTATAGACTTAGCTCCAATATCTAATTTGGGCTAGAATCTATTTCAAAATTCATAATATATTATAAAAGTCTATTTCAAAACCTTTTTAATAAATAAAACCATTTTGAAAATTATAGTTAATAAGGGGTTTTTTGCCCAAAACCCCCTTAATTTTTAGGCACTTTGCGAGAAACTACCTTAAATACACAAAATTGTCCAAAACTACCTGAATTGTACAAAATTGATTTTGACCACTACCTTACCCCCGTTGACCGTGGTTTTCAGCCCCGAGAAACCACGTGCCGAGCACGTGCGACAGTTTTCCAACCAAAAAAAGTCCATCACAGCCATGGCCGCCATAACCACCCTACCCCCACCCCTTTTCCAGCCTAACCAATCACCCCCACCCCTGTTCGACCCTCCCCCAGCCACCCCCGCCCCTTTTTGCCCCCAATTCAGCCACCCCCACCTCTTTTCACCCCCAATTCAGCCACCCCTCCCCCTTTTCGCCCCCAATTCGAACACCCCCGCCCTTTTTCGCCCCCAATTCAAACCCCATTTCGACCATACCCCACCCAATTCGAACCCCATAGGGTGGTTTAAGGTTTAAAGGTGGGTTGGGTTAGATGTCGTGGCTTAATTTTGGTGAGGAGGGGCTAGGTTTGTTGGGCCGCGGTGGTGATGGTTGAAAGGAGGCGGGGGTGGCTGGGGGTGGTCGAAATGGGGTCGGGATGGCTGGGGGAGGGTCGAATAGGGTTGTGGGTGGTTGGTTAGCTTGGAAAAAGGGTGGGGGTAGTGTGGTTGTGGCGGCTAGGACTGTGATGGGCTTTTCTTTGGTGGAAAACGCCGCATGTGCTCGGCACATGGTATTTCGGGGATGAAAACCACGGTTAATGAGGGTAAGGTAGTGGTCAACAACGGTTTTGTACAATTCAGGTAATTTTGGACAACTTTGTGTATTTAAGGTAGTTTCTCGCAAAGTGCACAAAAGTTAAGGGGGTTTTGGACAAAAAATTCAATTAATAACTTACTAAAAATACAGAGTATTACAGACTACCCCCTTAAAAGAAGTTTCGTCCTCGAAACTTAAAGCAAGCGAGCAACAATAAAGCATGTAATTCACATATACCACAACTTTCTATAAAAATAAGTTGGCTCAAATAATAATTCACAAAATATGTCAAAAATAGGTAAAAAAAAAAAGGATTCTAAGTCAACGCGCGAAACTCTATCGCATTCTACCCCCCTCAAAAGGAGTTACACCCCCGTAACTCTACTAAGAACCTCTGCAAACAACTCTGGATATTTCTTTCGCATCTCAGCCTCTACTTCCCATGTTGCTTCTTCAGACTTTTGATTAGACTAGAGCACCTTAACGATTTTAACATTCTTATTTCGGGTACTTCTAACCTTACTGTCTAAAATCTTAATAGGTCTTTCTTCATAAGATAAGTTCTCATCAATTTGAATTATTTTAGGTTGCAACACATGCGATTTATCTGGGATATACCGTCTCAACTAAGATATATGAAACTCATTATGAACACGACTTAAATCAGTGGGTAAGGCTAGTCTATAGGAAACTTTTCCAACTCTATCCAATATCTCATACGGGCCTATAAACTTTAGGGCACTACTACAAAAAAGGGCAAACATAACACCCCTAAATTAACTCTTATTTAAGCAGATGTTATGTAAAGTCTAAATTTAACATTTTAAGCGTGTAACTGTTATCTTAGGTTGTATTGAGAATATTTCACTTAACACTTATCTTGATGTGTGTTATCTTTGCTATATGATGTTTTAATTTTTTTTGATGAGAATAATGAAAAATGTTATCTTTGTTTTATTATTAATAATAATAAATTTGTGAAAATAATTAAATTGAAAAAAAAACTGCCACACCTAAAAATTAGGAGCACTATACATATCCTTGATTTTTTTTCTCAACACCTCCCTTTTCAAGTTCAGTTTACAGTTGCCAGTTGCTGTGTTCCCCTCACCATTGCTACCTCCGGTTCCCCTCACCATTGCTACCTCCGGTTCCCCTTTCTACCTTCGACTCTCATCTCCCACTACTAGAAAAAGAACAATTTGCGTCCCATGATTTGCGTCGCACAGACACGGAAACGACGCACAGGTGGGATTTGCGTCGCACGTGGGAGGAGTGCGACGCACAACATGGCCCATTTGCGTCGCACCTGCATTACATGCGTTGCAAAAGCCAAATATGCGTCGGATACCCTGACTCATGCGACGCAAATAGTCTATGTATTAAAATAAAATAACCAATTTGCAACGCACCTCACTAAGGTGCGACGCATATTAAGGAGTCTTCAGAAATCCTTAGCCTCACTTAGTCACACGCATATTAAGGAGTCTTCAGAAACCCTAGCCTCCCTCTCAATTCTCATCGCCTCTTTTTCTCTCTCTCTTCTCAAACACAGCGTCTCTCTCTCAATTCTCATCAGTCCGTCTCTCTCTCTTCGTTGCACGTCTCCGTCGAACGCCGCCTATCAACGCCTATCACCGTCTCCCTCTCATCGTTCGCACGTCAGCGCCTCCGTCTCTCTCTTCGTTGCAAAATCCAAAGCTCCGTCGAACACCGCGTCTCTCAGTCCGTCTCTCTCTTCGTTGCACGTCTCTACGAACGAAATCTCCGTCATATTTATGTCTCTCTCTTTCGTTGCACGTCTCTCAGTCCGTCGAACACCGCCTGCAAACACCACCAACGACATAAGATTCGTTATTTTCTCAGGTATTTTTTAGTTTAAATTTTATTCTGAATTTCTTTGTTTTGTCATATTTATGTTTGTTTTTAAAATTTGAAAAACGAGATTTTTTTTTGTTAGATCTGTTTTTTGGCGATTTGAAGAAAGAGATTTGAAGAACGAGATTGAAGAACGAGATTTGAGAAGAACGAGATTTGAGAAGAACGAGATCTGGTTTTTGGCGAATTTGTTCGTTTCATTTCGCGATTTGTAATTTTTTTTTAAATATATTTAGTGAAATTTCTGTTTGTTAGATCTGGTTTTTTTGTAGGTTTAGTTTTTTAATTTCGTTTTTTTTGTTGTATGTTAGATCTGAATTTTTTATTTTTAATATGATTTTTGAGACGGTTGCATAGTATATTGTATAACAGATTCATCATTATTGGTACAGTACATTGTTTGAATGATTTGAATTGTCCTCCGTCTTTTTTTGCTGTATGAAGCACAGCAGTATCTCTGCGTCTTTTTTTGGTACAGTACAGTATTTCAGGTTTTGTTGTGGTGCCATTTCAAGTTTTTTAAATTAAAAAAAAAAAATTTTTTTTTTAAAATGGCAATTTGCGTCGCACGTAGCCCTAGGTGCGACGCAAATCAATCTATTTGCGTCGCACCCTAGGCGATGTGCGACGCACATTAGCCTTTGAGCTTGGTGTTGTTGGGCCTGGGTAGCCATCTGCGTCGCACCGTATATAACGTGCGACGCAAATAGCTAACTAATTTGCGTCGTTTCGCATACGACGCAGATCGTTTTTGAGTCATTTGCGGCGAGGGCTTTGGCGTCGCACCATAGTCCGACGCAAATAGGCGCCTCACATCCGACGCAAATTGTCTTTTCTGTACTAGTGTCCGACGGCAATTCGCAATTCGCACATTCATTCGGCAAGTGACAAAATCCATTGCAGCACACAAATTCATTCGGCCCGTGACGAATTCGCAATTTCAATCCACCTAGCAACCGTTTTGGGAGAAATCGACTACTACAATCGCCTTTGTTGCCAGCAATTTACGGGTAATTCTTAATTTTCAAGTCCTTGGTTATTCCTAATACTCAGAGAAATTGATTTTGGTGGCTTTATTGTTCAAATTTTTGTTAATTGAATCAATTTTCTTATTTCTTGGATTGGTAATTTAAAATTAAATTGTTTACTACTATATTGATTTTCTGAAATTGCCAAATCTATAGATAGAATGTCGTATGCTTGTGGAGTTCATGTTTTTTTTTCTGGTTAAGAACGAGCAAAACTGCTTTTTCATATTATCACTCGAACCATGACTTCATGCTACATAATTTTCCCTCACAAATTTTTCTTGATCCAGCTAGTATATATGATTACCACTCTCAAATTCTGTATATCACTAATGAATTGCAGAAATGCTCCCCCACCATGTTAGTGGTGCTTATAACTCCCCCACCCGTTGATGTGGAAGGCGACATGGAATATGCATGGTTAGTCTACTCCTATATGTTTATGGAGATTTTATTCTTTAGATATCTCATTATTAATAAGGTTTTTAAAGTGAAGGCTTGTTTGATGAGATAATGATAATTATGCACCAACCTTAAAGGCGACCATATATGATTAAGAAGAATGCTAGGTGTAGAATAATTTTCGAAGGGGCATTCCTTCGTATACAAGTACTACCCATATGGTCGGGCATTTTCAATTTTGTCATCTTGCTTCTCTGCTTGTTTTCAAATTGAAGCGGCCAAGGTTTAGTATCAGTTGCACTCTATAAGGTTTTTCCCCTTGGCCTGCACTGACTCAGAGTTAGATGAGAATTCAGGTTGTTGCACTTTGAAGTGCTACGACTCAATAGTCAATTTGTTTTTGCTATTCTGTTTTTGTTTGCTATTCTGTTTTTGTATGCTTCTGTTGTTTTTGTTTTTGATTGAATTTTGTGGACATGTATTTCAATGATTATAATACTCCTATTTTTTAATAGTACTTTTGCTTATATAGTGATTGTGTCTGATTGGTGGAATATATTTTTTCAAGAAACCTACTCCTTCAATATTGACAATGAAGTAATTGTCACTGTATGTAGTACACAAAGATAGACTTGTGGTATGATATAACAATAACAATGCCAAAGGCTTAATCGCGTAAATTGAACTTGTAACGTGACAACTAAATCCAGACGACGGTAGTAAGCTAGTAAATAAAGTATTATGTTTAAATGTATAATAAGGGATTGTGTGGACTGTTGATAAGATATTCTTTTCCGGGTGTGTTTGGTTCGGAGGAAAATATTTACTTTTATTGGAAGTAATGTTGTGATGGAAAAATAGCTATGGAACTTTGCACCAGAAAGGAAGAAGTGAAGGAAATGGGAATCTTTTTCTTATAATTGAAAACTTTTTTAACCCAAGATATATGTAACTTCATGTTTATAGATGAAATTAACAGACTTTTTTTGTGAAAAGGATTTTCTTTACAACCAAACATAGCCTAAGGAGTAAGGAAGGCCACATATGAAACCACAGTCCTTATCTTCCTCTAACTTGATCCCCATCCCTTTGTTTCAAATAGAGTCATACAATGGAGAAAAATTTTTGGAAGTTTCAAAGACGAATTTGTACGAAACGAACACGACCTTTAGATTTTGCCTTGCTTACATTTCTTTACCTAGCTAGTATTCATACCTCTTGGTTAAACTAATGTGTATAATCTTTTCTGATGTTTGCTTTTAGGTGCTTAACTATGGATGATTTTGGTTTGATTGAAGGATTTCATTGCTTTGAGTAACTGTGTTTTGGTGTTCTTAAGTGGGCATGATTAGTTGTCATTCCATAGTCGTAGGATCACAAAAAAAATGAAATTATCTTACACCACCATTGTACCTTACAACATTGAATCGAAGCACTTTATGCATTTGTGCTTCAGTTTCTTCTGTTTGTTCCCTTTCTTAATTGTAATTCATACATGTGTGATTAAAATTAGTTGGTTTCCTTGTTGACAGAATGCTGAATGCAATTTGTAGTACTCTAGTCTCTGTTGATGTCATCTGAAATATCTCTTGCTGGTTGAGATTGTTGTCATTCAAGACTTGATCATGGACCGCAAGGATACATCGGGTTTTGTTAGTGGAGGAGGTCCAGACAGTTTCTGCACATAATATAATCCCTTCTTTGTTTATACTAGTAGGAGTGGCTTATAAATTTTATGTTTAGACTTTAGTTAGATGAATATATTCTTTCAAATAAAACAAGATGGACGATATCCGCATGCCTTTCATGTGGAATTCTTTCTTGATTACTTGCAACGATTCAAAGGAAAGTGATGTGGACTCGAACCACTCTGCAAATACTTCCTTGTGCCTGAATTCCCAGAACTTTGTGGCTGTGGGACCTTATCTGTATGATGCAGGAGCTAGCAAAAGAAAACGGAATGTTGCTGATGAAGGTCTGAGTTTAAAGCATGAAGTCTCTCTAGCCCTTGAATTGGGTAGTTCAGGTAGTTCTTTAGGTAGCAAGACGAACTGTGCTGCTGCTGAGACTGCCACAATTTCTCGAATACATGTTGAAAATCAATCTCCAGTTGATATCTGTCTCGACCTTAACATTGATTTGGGTTGTAAGAGAGCATTTAAGGACACAAAAAACTCTAGTAGCAGCCTTGAAGTGCAAGACAAGGAGAGAGCAAAGGTTGACCTTGAGTTAAGCTTGTCTACTGGAGCAACAGAATCTGATCTGACAAGTATTACCCTGAATTCATCACTTGTTTAGAATGTTACATCTTATAATTACGCTGCTCTTGTCTTACTTTCGATATCATGTTTCCCAAAGACCCATTTAATTGCTAACCCTGATCAAAGTGATAATGAGATGAGTAGAGCTTGAGTTTTTCCAAATTTCACTCAAGCTCGTGGAGCTTCGATTCCTAGATCATTGAGATTCACTCATGCTTGTGATGGTTGTACTCGAATTATCCAACTTGTGTCGAATATTCCTTCTTATTCTGAAGGGGGGAGCGGTATATAAGCCTTTGTACAGTATGAGGCTGTGTATTCTTTTGTTTCCTCTATTCTTCTGCTCTACTTCTTTTTGCCTACTTACATTGGGCACTCCAAATTTGCCAATAATTGTTTCATGTTAGATTTTGAAGAGTTCAAATTAACCCGTCTTTTTTTCTGCTAGGTCATTATACGGTGAAAAGGCAATGAAGCTCCCAAAAAGAACAAATGAAGTTGCAGGAATTTATGCAAATGAGTGTGTTTCATTAGCCAGCAAAGTGGGTATTCCCTCCATCAATTTATGGTCCAAGATGCAAGAAACTGAGGGTTGACAAAGAAAATTCTTGAGGTTTGTATTATGTTTAGCAACTCGTGTTCACTTTCTGTTCTTTGGCAAAGGTTTGCATCTGAAAAAGGTTATTCAGCTAACCTGTCTCCATTAGAACAACACGTATAGTGACATTCTTACTCTTTAATTTGCGAACTATGGTAGAGTTAGTAAAGGTGACAGTGTCACTGTAACTCTTTTTTCGTTTTAAGGAGAATGTTAGGTTAAGAGCCCGATTCATTACATCTTGTAATCTTCCTTGATGGACACAATCTAATATCTGAAGTATAGACTAAAATTCCTGATGTTGATAATTCCTCTCTTGACAGTGATGGACTGCACCTGACATCTGAAGGCATTGCAGTAGTGCACAAAGAGGTGGTTCAAGTCTTTATCCAGGGAGGTCTCTCTGCTCCGGATATGCCGTATGATTTTCCTCACCACTCGCGGATTGATCCGAAGAACCATGAGAAAGCTTTCACCCTTCAATGTTCATAATTGTATCTTTTCATTTTCATAAACTGTGAATCAAAATGTTTATTTTTTCTTTCTTGAATGTTTTGGGTGTATTCAGCCCTTAAAAAAGACAGCCTTGTGTAACTTACCATAAACTTTGCATACATCATGTTGAATTATTTTGTAATATAAAGAATTTTGAAAGTTTGGAATATCAGTTCAATTTATTGGTTAAGATCTTATGGGTTGAGTATTAATTATACAACAGATACAGGTATTGTACTGTCAATGTCTGCCTGCTGCCTACGGCCAATAATATATGCGTGAAATGATAATTTCATTATTTTAAAAAAATATAATAGATAACAATTATAGGTAATATATGTTATATATATTATAGGAAAACATAACAGTTATTCAAGATAAGTGTTATATATAAATAGCAAACATAACACTTATTTATAAAATGTGTTATCTAATGGCATAACATGTATTATAAATAACTGTTATGTTTTTCCCTGGCAAACATAACACTTTCGTCAGGTGTTATGTTTACTTTACATTACATTGACTTGGATAACACCTCAAAACTGATATGTAAAGCCTTATTTAACAGTTATCTTTGCCCTTTTTTGTAGTAGTGGGGCTGAGCTTCCCTTTCTTTCCAAACCTCATGACACCCTTCATTGGTGAAACTTTCCAAAGCACTTTTTCGCCCACTTCATATTCTTCTTCCCTATGCTTCAGATTAGCCTAGCTTTTCTGACGATCTTGGGTTGCCTTAATATTTCCTTGGATCATCTTAACTTGTTGCACGATCTCTTCAATCATTTTAGGCCCAAGTATAACTATTTCACTTATATCGTTGCAACATAATGGGCTTCTACATTTCCTACCATACAAAGCCTCGAATGGTGCCATGCCTATACTTGAATGATAACTGTTGTTGTAGGAGAACTCTATCAAATCTAGATGATCTCCCAGGAACCCTGATATTCCATTACACAAGCTCTTAACATATCTTCTAAGGTTTATATCGTCCTTTTAGTCTGACCATGGTGCCTTGGTGAAATGTAGCACTCGTTAATAGCTTCGAACCAAAGGCTCGTTGTAGCTTCTGCCAGAAGTTAGACAAACATTTATCGATCAGACACAATATCTTTTGGTACTCCATGTAGCTTCAACACGTGCTTAAGGCCTTAGCTAATTGGTTCATCGACCATGTTGCCTTCATTGGTATGAACATTGCAGACTTGGTCAATCTATCGATAATTACCCATATCGTATCTTTTCCAGATTTACCCTTAGGTAAAGCAATAATGAAATCCATCGAAATATAATCCCACTTCCATCTTGGCAAATCTAAAGGTTGGACTTTTCGTTTGGGTCTTTTATGTTCACTCTTCACCTTTTGATGTGTTAATCATTTGGAAACAAATTCAGCTATGTCCAACTTCATACGATCCCACCAGAAATTCTTCTTTGAATCCTTATACAGCTTATCACCCCCTTAGTGCATCGAATATGGAGAATTATGGCCTTCTTCCATGATTTTCGATTTCAAATCTTTGCAAGCTTCGGGTATATACCACCTTCCTTCCATTTTTAAACTTCCATGTAATCCCCCACAATTTTAAAGAATTTTTATAAATATATTTAAGTATTTATGCAGTTGTATTTAAATCCAAATGAGTTTGGAAAATATTTTGACTTTTAAAAAGGGTTGACTATTTTAAAAGTCAAATGAAATTATTTTTCATAGCTTAATAAAATTAGAAAGATTTTAATTAAGCATGTTTTAATAAAAGTTTTAAATATTCAAAAGTATATTGAAAAGGAAGTTTAATGGAATCAGAAGCCCAAAAAGTGATAAAAAGGGAAAGAGTTATTTGATGACCAGAGTCTTAAATAGCCCATCTTATTAGTCATCAAGTTTCATTAATTATAATCTCTTTTCCTAAGCCCATAAAGAAAAGCCTTTATATAAATATCCTAAAAAACCCAAATTATTTCACCTTACACATTATTTTTCTCTCAATCTCACGTCACTTTCTTTTTCCTCTCTTCACTCGTTTTTTTCTCTCACCCAAATCTGATTGGCCAGATTAATCATAGTTCCATTTATCTTTAGCCAAAACTTCCTTCTTGAAAGTTGTAGATCTCAAAAAGTTATTGAATTTAGGCTCAAGAATCACTCAATTCTGATTCTTATTCTATTAGTTATGGCCTCTGCAAGTTTCGCAATTCTACTGCCATATTTCACTCGCGATTTCGGTATTTCACTCTTTTTCTTCCTTTTTTCTTTTGATTCTTTTCCTCGTTTTCTTATATATTAATTTCATATATATTATATATTGAAAGAATAAAATTTCAATTGTTATTATTTTTAAATTGAAGTTTTAATTATCAAAGTATGGTTTTTTTTGGGTGTTAATTATTAGAAAATCATAGTGTTATATTGTACACTATGAGATTGTCTTAAATTATGATTTTAATTATATTTACATATGTTTTAAGAGGTTTATTAAATTTTAGAAGTGCTGTAATTTCAGAAAAGAATGAATTATAGAGTTTTTAAGGATTTTTAATTGCTAGAATAGTAGTACTATACTAGGAATTAAAAATAACTTAAGTCTGGAACTTAAAAACGATTTTAAAACGTGTTTTATGGGGATTTAATCGTTTTAAAGCTGCTGGAATTTTTAGTTCAAGTTATTAATTTTCATCACTTTATTTTATAGGCGGAGACTACGTTGTAGGAGACTTTTAACGACTTAAAAGTGGCCTACAGGCTAGTGTATTCAAGGTACGTACATCGTCTACGTGCTATGTGATTTAGAAGCATGCTCTAAGAGTATTTTATTTATTAGTATCATGTATAGGACTCTATTTGTTCATATATATGATTACTGGAATTATTTTTACATGTTATATGCCTGTGTGCTACATGTGATCTAGAAGTGATTATGATTATAAATGTTTGTATGGAAGGTTGATGCAAGCATGATAAGTCAAGTTTATTTATTAATTCGTGAGTGGATTAATATAAGTTAAAGTGAATTATGTCTTACATGTATTCTTTGAGTATTATTTATTATCTTATAAGGACCGTGGACCTTATTTGGTAACTTACAAGTTCTACCTATATAAAGGTAAAGTTTATTGTTGGCTAGGTTCAACAAGTAAGTTGGTAAAGGTTAAAAAGAAAGTTAAAGAGTCTTGGTTGATGAGTTGTGATCACTTGTTAATCCAAAGATAAAAAGAGATTCTGTTATGATTGTTGAGTATTAGTTATGTGTTGTTTGTTTGTTGTGTCAACACAAGTAATAAAATATACTTAACGTAAAGTGAAACGAGAATATGTTATGGACTTTAGACTGGTGCACGTCTAGAGTTGGACACTAAGGGTTGTAGTACATGGTGGTAGCCCATGGCTTTTCTAGGAATGGATTGATCACCATCCCTCTTTCAGTTCAAAGGTTCCTCGATATCGCAGGTCACTCTAAAATGCGGAATCGCGCCCCCATTTTATATTAGTAGATAAGTCAACTCGTCCAATAACTATTCCATTTAAAGAAAGAAGTAATGTTTAGAGTCTAGTTCAGTAGTAGTTGTCTGCAGATTATTATATGTTTATATTATTATTTATCCATGCATGTTATTTTTGTAGTATCATGTTTAGGATTACATATGTCTGATATGTAGTACTCAACTTTGTTGCTTACGTGCTTGTTTGTGTGTGTGATCATGGCTTTGCCTATTGCTCCTGTGATGATCCTTCGGGTCAGCAGAGTCGATATTGCACTGACATTACAGGTTCGCAGATGCATCTCATTGGGAATCTGGAATGGAGAGACTACTTATATACCTAGCATAGTTTAAGTTGTTTTTGTAGGAACATCTTTATTTCAGTTTGAGGTTTATTTAAGTTGGTGTGTTTAAGTTTCAAACACTTGTCATTTATTTAGTAAGTTTTAATAAAGTTGGTTTTTAGTAAATTGTTTTCCACTGCAAAATTCCGAGTAAGCCGATACGTTATCACACGGGCGATAATGCATGGGTAATTCTCTAAGGTTTATTATAAAAGTATTTTCTAGAAAGAGAGAATTATCGGGGTGTTACAAAGTGGTATCAGAGCTTTAGGTTAGTTTAAGACTTATAGGCGCCTAACTAACTAGCTAGCTAACTTACTAAGTGATTTAACTTATTAGTTATTTGAAGGAAACCTTAGAATTGCTCCTACATTTTCTCTTCGAAGAGTTGGACGTAAAATATTTTTTTAGAACTAGAATTTTTTTTTTGTTTTACCGAAAAATATTTTTTCGGAAAATTGGAGAACTCGATTTTTTTTTTTGGTCCGAATTTTTATTGATTCGAATTTTTTTTTTTTGAGTTCGAAATATTTTTTTCTTTCTCGAAAAAAATATAAGTTCCGAATTTTATTTTTCTCCCGAACATATATTGGTTCGAAAATTTTCCTATATATTCGATTTTTTTTTTTGGCACTTAAGTAATATTTTATAAAAGTGTTTGCATTATATTTCATGCCTTTAAGGTTTATATTATTGCATTGTGGGAATGGGTAGTATAGGAAGGGCATATAGGATTAGACCTGGCAAAGTTGGTCATGATCCGAAAATCCGGTCCGAAATATCCGATCCGTGGTCCGATCTGGGTCCGAACGAGACGGTCCGAACCTTGATCTGAATCCGAAACGGTCCCGATCTGGTCCGAATCCCGATCCGAAATAATCTTGATCCGAAACTCATCCGAAATCCGAATGATCCGATATAATCTTACCCGATCCGAAACCGATCCGACCCAATCTAAAACTGATCCGACCCGAAGGCAAACCGATCCGAAATTATTGGTTTCAGTTAGGCTTTGATCCGAAATACCCGAAACTTACCCTTTTTTTATATAAAAAAAATATCATTGGCATAAGTATTCCATTCCTTCCACCATAGTCTGATTCCGATCCGAAATAATAGTCCGAACGATGACCCAATCCGAAATGATCCGATCCGGTCCGATCCCGGTCCGAATGTAACATGATCCGAAAACGGTCCAATCTGAATTGGTCCGGTCCGATTCCGAAATAATAGTCCGAACGATGACCCAATCCGAAACGGTCCGATCCGGTCCGATCCCAGTCCGAATGTAACTTGATCCGAAAACGGTCCGATCTGAATTGGTCCGGTCCGATTGCCAGGTCTATATATGTTAGAAATATTATATGCCTGCATTAAAAAGTTAGTTCAGCATCATTATTATTTTTCTTCCCTGCAAATAGTGCATTATTATCAGTTCTTCCTGTGATATGCATTATATTATTATACTTCCCTGCTAATGATGCATGAATATTTTCTTCCCTGCTAACTGTTTATATTTTCTTGCCTGCAAAGTGTTATGTTTTCATGGCTTTGTTTTTGTTTACCCTTATTATTTGTGAGAACACGTTAGAGAGAATGCTAAACCATAATGGTTTATTTGTTGTAGATCCCTAACCATGTCTGCCAGGCAAGTTAGTAGAATTGTCAGGTAAGTTAATAGAGTAGGAAGCTATCATAACCCAATTATATTGAGTGATGATGAGAATGTTCGATGTCATGAGCCTGGAAGTTATAGTTACACTAGCTTAGAGAACATTATGCATTATGTGTTAAAAGTAGGCATCCCTGTTAGTGATATATGAAGTAATTCAAGAGTTTGATTGTACTAGAGTGCAAACCTGAAAGGACATCTACAACATTATTTGGAGACCCTATTTGAGCGATGTGAATGTTTTAGAGATGGATGAAAATGGACATCAGCCCAAAAGGATTTGAAGATATATTAGATCTAGGAATTCGAGTTATTATTGTTATTGTTATTATTATTATTATTATTATTATTATTATTATTATTATTATTATTATTATTATTATTATTATTATTATTATTATTATTATTATTATTATTATTATTATTATTATTATTATTATTATTATTATTATTATTATTATAGTGAATACTCTGGAGACTTTGAAGATGAAATGTTTACTCCATAAAAGTATAAAGGAAATAAGGATGAGAATGATGGTGTAATTCCATAGAGTATTTATTGATGCTTAAGATTAGTTGTTGGAAAGTAGTTAAGCTACAATTGGTTAAATTCCTTATTCTGATATTGTTGAAAAATAAGTTGGTTATTTTGGATTGTGAGAATATTCTTATTGTCGGTTGAGGAATGAAATCTATTATTTATTTATGTGAGTGAGTGGAATTCCCTAGCTATAGACTTGAATAAAGTAAGATAGAGTGCGCTGTTGATGATACACAGTTGTCGCCGTTCACCAGTGGAATATTTCCATGATATAGTCGCTCACCGGGTGGGTTTGTTTCTGTTTCCAGTTTCGAGTGTCTTCTTGGATAAGAATTTATTCTGGACACGTGATGGGAATATTTTTCTTATTTTATTATCATTCTTTTCATCATGTGATTATATTCTTGCTTGCTTGTTTCTACTTGCACGTTGATGTGAATATATTTTACATGGATGATTACGTGATTATTAGAGAACATTTCATGTTGGAACTAGTGAAATTGTTTGTTGATGCGATCTTTAATGATCAAATCAAATGTTGCCTTATTAGATGGATATGTAAGTTATGCTGGAACCTAAAGTAGAGTTACGTTAAGTTTCAGTCGCGAAGTAGAGTGTCAAACATCAATGATGCCTTAACTTCTGCTATTCGCCTATTGGCAGAGAATTCGACTCAAGAAAAACCTGAGAGTCCCGATTTTGATGGGGACATGTTTGAGAGAGTAGCTAAGATTAAACCACCATACCTTAAGGGGTAAGCTGACCCTATCCTCTTAGAGAGTAGGATTAGGGCGTTTGAAAAGATTTTTGGGGATGTGAAAGTGTCCTGAGAGTGTGAAAGTAGGTCAAGTTATATTGTATTATAAAGATGAGACTAACTTATGGTGGAAAGAGGATGAGACTAGACTTAGTATTATGGAAGAGTTTAATTGGGAATCCTTTATTGTTGCTTTAAGAGAAAAGTTTTACCCTACTTTTATGAGAAAGAAAGGGCCCAAGAGTTTATAAGACTTAGGATGAGAAGTATGACTATCTCTAAGTATTATAGCAAGTTCTAGCATTGTCTAGATTTCCATTTGAGGTAATAACCATTGAGGAGTTAAAGGCTCAGTGATTTGAGCAAGGTTTGATTGAGGAAATTCGATTGGGGTTAGTAGATTATGAATCAATCGACTTGTCTATTAGTATTCCTACTCGGGAAATCATAAGGTGTACCAAGCTGTTTAGAAACCTGCCTTTGAAGATAGGAGGGAGTGTTTTCCATCCGACTTAATTAAATTCAATTTAGGAGACCTAGATGTGATTCTTGGGATGAATTGTTTGAGTCTTTACAAGGCTAACATTGATTGTGAAGTTCAAAAGGTAGTGTTGAGAAATCCTTCGGGAAAATTGACCTCATATAGACGATTTGGGAAACCCAAGAAGTTTGGAGTTATCTCTGCTATGCAAGTGCAGAAGTTGATGAGAAAGGGGTGTGAGCTATTCTTCTATAGCGTGCAGGATTTGAGTAAGGAAGCTGAGTTGAAACTTGAGGATGTCCCAATAATGAACGAGTTTATGGATGTATTTTTGAGTGAGATTTCAGGTATGCCGCCTGCTAGAGCTGTTGAGTTCACCATAGACTTAGTTCCTGGAACTACACCTATATCTAAGGCACCCTATAGAATAGCACCTCCTGAGATGAGTGAGTTGAAAATGCAATTACAAGATTTTAGATAAAGGTTATATTAGCCTAGTATCACCTTGGGGAGCTCCTGTGTATTTTGAAGAAAAAGGATGGAGCATGAGGCTATGTATTGACTATAGGGAGTTGAACAATGTTACCATCAAGAACAAGTACCCTTTGCCTAGAATAGATGACCTATTCGTACATTGAAGGAGCGAGTGTGTTCCGAAGAGACTTACGTTCAGGATATCACCAATTGAGGGTAGCCATAAGATGTACCTAAGATGCCTTTAGAACGCGTTATGGTCATAGAGTTCACTGTAATGCCATTTGGGTTAACCAATGCTCCTGCGATATTTATGGACTTGATGAATAGGATCTTTCATGAGTTTTTGGATAAGTTCGTAGTGGTTTTCATTGATGATATTTTGATATATTCGAGGAATGAAACCGAGCATGATGAACATTTGAGGATTATTTTGGAGACTTTGAGGAAGAACCACTATATGCCAATTCTTTAAGTGTGAGTTTCGTTTAAAGAAAGTAGCATTTCTGGGTCATTTTGTGTCTAAGGAAGGAGTCTCAGTAGATCCTACTAAGATTCAAGCTGTGAGTGAGTGGCCAACTCCAAAGAGTGTGTTAGACAATATGAGTTTCTTGGGTCTAGCTGGCTATTATAGGAGATTTGTGAGAGATTTCTCGAAGATAGCAAGACCTATGACCAATTTGATGAAAAAGGAGTCAAGTTTGAGTGGAATGAGAAGTGTGAGGAAGCTTTTCAATTTGAAGGATGTTTAACCACTGCACCTGTTTTAACCCTGCCTGATGGGAATGAGGGATTTGAGGTTATAGTGATGCTTCGAAAAATGGTTTGGGGTGTGTGTTGCAGCAGAATGGGAAGGTAATTGCGTATGCATCGCGTCAATTGAAACCTTATGAGGTTAATTACCCTAGCCATGATCTAGAGTTAGCTACCATAGTGTTTGCATTGAAAATTGGAGACATTATCTTTGTGGAGCAACTTGTAAGATATTTACAGATCATAAGAGTTTGAAGTACATATTTACCCAAAAAGACTTGAACATGAGGCAGAGAAGATGGCTAGAGTTGATCGAGGATTATGACCTAGACATCCAATATCATGAGGGGAAAGCCAATGTGGTGGCTGACGCCTTGAGCCAGAGAAATCGAGCAAGTTGAGTATTTATAGTCCCTGAGGAGTTGTGTCGAGATATGCAAAGGTTAAGCCTAGAAATTTTAAATCCTGGGGAAAGTGAGGCAAGACTTAGTAATCTTTTCTTGGGTTGTCAGTTTTCGATGAGATCATTAGGGTCAAGTTGGGATGAGCACTAGACAAGATAAAGGAGAAAATGAACAAGGAAAGGAAGCGACTTAAGATTCATGATGATGGGAGTCTAAGGTTTAAAGGGAGGTGGTGTGTACCACAGAAGTGCAATGACCTTAAGAGACGTCTTATGGACGAGGGGCATAATACTCCATATTCTGTGCACCCTGGGGGTGACAAGTTGTATAAAGACCTTAAGGTGATCTATTGGTGGCCGAATATGAAGAGAGGTAGCTGAATATGTGTCTAAGTGCCTCACCTGTCAGAAGGTGAAAATAGACCATAAGAGACCATGGGGAAGTTCAATCGTTAGAGGTCCCTGGATAAAAGTGGGATTCTATTTCTATGGACTTTGTGACTGCCTTACCTAAGACGAGAAGTGGAAATGATACCATTTGGGTTATTATGGATAGACTGACCAAGTCCGCCGTGTTTATACCTATTAAGGAGACATGGAAAAAGAAGCAACTCGCTAAGACCTATATCAAGCATGTAGTGAGATTGCATGGAGTTCCGAAGGACACTATATCTGACCGTGACTCTAGATTTCTATCGAAGTTTGGAAAAAGGTCCAATTAAACCTTGGGACAACATTGAAATGAGTACACCTTTCACCCTGCGACCGATGGTCAGACTGAGAGGACTAACAGACTATGGAGGATATGTTGAGAGCGTGCGATCGATTTTCAAGGAAGTTGGGAGGACCAATTAGATTTGATTGAGTTTTCTACAACAATAGTTACCATGCGAGTATAAAGATGGCACCATTTGAGGCATTATATGGCGGAAATGTAGAAGTCCCATTTGCTGGAATGACTTTAGTGAAAATATAGTCTCGAGGACTGAATTTATTGAGGAGACCGTCAAGAATGTCAGACTAAATTAGGCTCGAATTCAAGCTGCGCAAGATAGGCAGAAAAGTTATGCAGATTAAAACGTCACGAAGATGAGTTTGCTGGGTGATAAGGTATTCCTGAAAGTATCACCACTAAAGGCGTTATGAGATTTGGGAAAAAGGGCAAGCTGAGTGCTAAATATGTAGGCCCTAAGAGATTTTGGAGCGCATTGGGAAAGTAGCTTATAGATTGGCGCTGCAATGGAGTTTGAAAGATGCATGATGTATTCATTCTCCCAACTTAAGCGTTATATCCCGGATAACGTCATGTGTTAGAGCCTGAAAGATTCAGATAGATAGTAGCCTCCATATGAGGAAAGACTTGTCAAGATTCTCGATAGGAAAGTGCGTAGTACGCGCAACAAGGATGTTCATATTGTCAAAGTTCTTTGGTCTAACCACGAGTCAGAAGAGGCCACGTGGGAAGCCAAGATATTGAAAAAAGTATCCAGACCTATTCCTTGAGGTGAGTTACGAGGGCGTAACTCGTTTTCTTTAAGGGGGTAGAATGCGATAAATTTCGCGCTTTTGTCTATTTTTATGAGATTTTCATGCATATGTATGCCTATGTTGGGCAATTTGCACATTTAGTGCAAAAGAAGTAGAGTCTCTCGCATAAGAAAATTCATAAGTAACACAAGTGTTTTAAAAATGGGAAAGTGCACAAGAGGCACTACCTTGTTTCAAAAACTTTCGAAATGATGAGTTCAAACTTTTGAAAGTACGAGGATTTTGTGTCAAGTTTCGGGACGAAACTTCTATTAAGGGGGTAGACTGTAATCCCCCAATTTTAAAGAATTTTTATAAATAATAATTAGTATTTTTGCAGTTGTATTTAAATCCAAAATGAGTTTGGAAAATGTTTTGACTTTTAAAAAGGGTTGACTATTTTAAAAGTCAAATGAAATTATTTTTCATAGCTTAATAAAATTAGAAAGATTTTAATTAAGCATGTTTTAATAAAAGTTTTAAATATTCAAAAGTATATTGAAAAGGAAGTTTAATGGAATCGGAAGCCCAAAAAGTGATAAAAAGGGAAAGAGTCATTTGATGACTAGAGTCTTAAATAGCCCATCTTATTAGTCATCAAGTTTCATTAATTATAATCTCTTTTCCTAAGCCCATAAAGAAAAGCCTTTATATAAATATCCTAAAAACTCAAATTATTTCACCCTACACATTATTTTTCCTCTAATCTCACGTCACTTTCTTTTTCCTCTCTTCACTCGTTTTTTTCTCTCACCCGAATCTGATTGGCCAGATTTTCATAGTTCCTTTATTTTTAGCCAAAACTTCCTTCTTGAAAGTTGTATATCTCAAAAGTTATTGAATTTAGGCTCAAGAATCACTCAATTCCGATTCTTATTCTATTAGTTATGCCTCTGCAAGTTTCGCAATTCTGCTGCCATATTTCACTCGCGATTTCGGTATTTCACTCTTTTTCTTCCTTTTTCCTTTTGATTCTTTTCCTCGTTTTCTTATATATTAATTTCATATATATTATATATTGAAAGAATAAAATTTCAATTGTTATTATTTTTAAATTGAAGTTTTAATTATCAAAGTATGGTTTTTTTGGGTGTTAATTATTAGAAAATCATAGTGTTATATTGTACACTATGAGATTGTCTTAAATTATGATTTTAATTATATTTACATATGTTTTAAGAGGTTTATTAAATTTTAGAAGTGCTGTAATTTCAGAAAAAATGAATTATAGAGTTTTAAGGATTTTTAATTGCTAGAATAGTAGTACTATACTAGGAATTAAAAATAACTTAAGTCGGAATTAAAAACGATTTTAAAACGTGTTTTTTGGGGTTTTAATCGTTTTAAAGTGCTGGAATTTTTAGTTCAAGTGATTAATTTTCATCACTTTATTTTCTAGGCGGAGATTACGTTGTAGGAGACTTTTAACGACTTAAAAGTGGCCTACAGGCTAGTGTATTCAAGGTACGTATATCGTCTACGTGCTATGTGATTTAGAAGCATGCTCTAAGAGTATTTTATTTATTAGTATCATGTATAGGACTCTATTTGTTCATATATATGATTACTTGAATTATTTTTACATGTTATATGCCTGTGTGCTACATGTGATCTAGAAGTGATTATGATTATAAATGTTTGTATGGAAGTTGATGCAAGCATGATAAGTCAAGTTTATTTATTAATCGTGAGTGGATTAATATAAGTTAAAGTGAATATGTCTTACATGTATTCTTTGAGTATTATTTATTATCTTATAAGGACCGTGGACCTTATTTGGTAAGTTACAAGTTCTACCTAATAAGGTAAAGTTTATTGTTGGCTAGGTTCAACAAGTAAGTTGGTAAAGGTTAAAAAGGAAGTTAAAGAGTCTTGGTTGATGAGTTGTGATCACTTGTTAATCCAAAGATAAAAAGAGATTCTGTTATGATTGTTGAGTATTAGTTATGTGTTGCTTGTTTGTTGTGTCAACACAAGTAATAAAATATACTTAACGTAAAGTGAAACGAGAATATGTTATGGACTTTAGACTGGTGCACGTCTAGAGTTGGACACTAAGGGTTGTAGTACATGGTGGTAGCCCATGGCTTTTCTAGGAATGGATTGATCACCATCCCTCTTTCAGTTCAAAGGTTCCTCGATATCGCAGGTCACTCTAAAATGCGGAATCGCGCCCCCATTTTATATTAGTAGATAAGTCAACTCGTCCAATAACTATTCCATTTAAAGAAAGAAGTAATGTTTAGAGTCTAGTTCAGTAGTAGTTGTCTGCAGATTATTATATGTTTATATTATTATTTATCCATGCATGTTATTTTTGTAGTATCATGTTTAGGATTACATATGTCTGATATGTAGTACTCAGCTTTGCTGATTACGTGCTTGTTTGTGTGTGTGATCATGGCTTTGCCTATTGCTCTTGTGATGATCCTTCGGGTGAGCAGACTCGATATTGCACTAACATTACAGGTTCGCAGATACATCTCATTGGGAATCCGGAATGGAGAGACTACTTATATACCTAGCATAGTTTAAGTTGTTTTCGTAGGAACATCTTTATTTCAGTTTGAGGTTTATTTAAGTTGGTGTGTTTAAGTTTCAAACACTTGTCATTTATTTAGTAAGTTTTAATAAAGTTGGTTTTTAGTAAACTGTTTTCCGCTGCAAAATTCTGAGTAAGCCGATACGTTATCACACGGGCAATAATGCATGGGTAATTCTCTAAGGTTTATTATAAAAGTATTTTCTAGAGATAGAGAATTATCGGGGTGTTACATTCCATCTTCATGAATTTTGAAGTATCTAGCATGACCCTCCATCACCTTCTCTTTTATCCTTTCCATCTTTTCATATTTCAATTGAGCTTCCCTAATTTGATCAAACATAGGGGGTTGATTGGTCAATGCGCTAAATATTTTATCTACTTCTCCATATTGCATAACTTCAATATTTATCTTCTGAAAGTCGAAACACAATTGATCTGCCGCCACCATAGTGCTTAAGATATGACTTGTCTTCCTACTCAAGGCATCTGCCACTACATTGGCTTTCCCTTCATGGTATTGGATATCCAAATCATAATATTTTATGAATTCTAACCATCTCCTTTGCCTCATATTCATATCCTTTTGGGTGAAAATGTATTTCAAACTTTTGTGATCTGTATATATCTTACATGTCACTCCATAAAATAATGACACCAAATCTTCAAAGCAAAAACTATTACGGCCAACTCTAGGTCATGAGTAGGGTAGTTGATTTCATATGGCTTCAATTGCCTTGATGTATAAGCAACGACTCTCCTATTTTGCATTAGAACACACCTTAGACCATGTTTAGATGCATCACTACATACATCATAAGTATCACTCCCATCACGTAAGGATAACACAGGGGTTGTGGTTAGTCTTTCTTTTAGGATGATGAAGGCTTTCTCACATTATGGGCTCCAAATAAACTTGGACCCTGTCTTCATAAGGTTGGTCATGGATCGGGCTATTTTGGAGAAATCCTTAACAAAACGTTTGTAGTAACCTGCCAAACCTAGGAAACTTCTTATGTCAGTCACATTTTTTGGAGTAGGTCATTCACTAATGGCTTCAATCTTTGCTGGATCAACATTAACACCCTCCTTAGAAATAACGTGGCCAAGAAATGCAACTTTTTCCAACCAAAACTCACACTTCGAAAACTTTGCATACAATTGCTTATGTTGGAGAGTTGACAAAATTATTCGGAGCTGTTTCTCATGCTTTTCTTTATTCTTAGAGTAAACCAATATATCATCTAAAAATACTATTATAAATTGATCTAAGTATGGCTTGAAAATTAGGTTCATGAGACCCATAAATACTGTTGGCGCGTTAGTCAATCCAAAAGGCATTACTTTAAACTCATAGTGGCCATAACGCGTTCTAGAAGCGTTCTTAGTTATGTCCTTATCAGCAATTCTAAACTGATGATACCTTGAGTCCTTGACCTTAAGTCAATCTTAGAGAAAATTCCAGCTCCTTTTAGCTGGTCAAACAAATCATAAATCCTTGGGAGAGGGTACTTATTCTTGATGGTCATTTAGTTTAACTCGCTATAGTCGATGAACAACCTTAGTCTACCATCCTTCTTCTTTACAAACAAGACAGGCGCACCCCATGGGGATAAACTAGGCCTTATGTAGCCCTTTTCTAATAACTCTTCTAATTGGGTCTTAAGCTCATTCATTTCAGCTGAAGCCATACGATATGGTGCTTTAGATATTGAGCCAGTTCCAGGCACTAAGTTTATGGTAAACTCCACCTCCCTTATTGGAGGCAGTCCAAGAATTTCTTCTGGAAAGACATCCTAAATTTCGTTAACTACAAGAATATTTTCCATTTTTTCTCCTTTTACTTACAACTTTTGTATAGTACACAAATATAATAGATACCCCTTTCTTATACTGTTCTTGAGTTGCATAGCAGAAATCATTCTTGGGCTGGGCTTCTGACTTATTTTTCTGTAGGTTACTGTGACTTCTTTTCGGCCTTTCAAGGCCACTTTTTGGGCTTTGCAACATATTTGGGCTTTACATTTTCCCAACCAATCCATTCCCTAAACAACATCTAGGTCATCTAATTTGAATTCAATTAAGTCTGAAGAAAAATCAACCGCCACTATAGTCACTATAACATCTCTATATAATTTAGAAACATTAATGACATCTCCAGAAGGTATGAATATATCCATGCTTATAGGTTCGGGTTTTCCCAACTTAAGTTTTTCCACCGAGGTTTTGGAAATAAAAGAGTGAGAAGCTCTTATATAAATATAATCTTAACTGGAATAGAAGAGATGAAGAAAGTACCAGTCATTACGCTTGCAGTCGTTTCAGCCTCACGATTGCTGATGACAAACACTCAGCCTTGATTATTTGCCTTAGCATGATTGTCTCCTCCATTCCCATTCTTAGGATGAACACAATTATTGGTCACTGATTGCTGCTGGAGTCCTTTGCTCCCATTACCTCCCTAATTTTAGTTTGGCTTAAGATTTGCTGATGTTGATTCTTTCTGGAAGCACTCATACTCTCTATGGCCTAACTTGTTAGAAATCCTACAAGTTACCAGATTTCCTTCACAGTCCTTCCCTAGGTGGTTTCTTGGACATCTTTTGTAATAGTAGACTCTCTTAGACTTATAATTTTCACGCTGACTACGATTGTTGTTATTCCCATTGCTTTTAGTGTCTCTTCCTTGCTTGAATCCCCCATTAGTCTTTTGACGCTTATCTCCACCTTGTAACCCATTACTAGACCCCTTCCTTTTATCTTCAGGATTCGCTTCTAGATCTCTTCCTTTGATCTCAAATAGATAGGCAGCTCTCCCATGCACTTCATCTAGACTATCAAAGTTAGCCCCTCCCAATTTCCTTTGAATGGATAAGGTCAACCCTTGCTCAAATTGTTGACTCTTCAAAACTTCAGTTGGAACCACTTCAAGTGTAAACCTCATTAACTCTATGAACTTAGAGTAGTATTCATTGACAGTCATGATCCCCATCCTAAGGTTGGTAAACTTTAGGAACTTCTTTTTCCTTAAGTGAGGCGGGTAAAAATTGGTTCTCAAGGCTTCCTTAAATTGCTCCCATCCAAAATATTATTGAGTCGCCAAAGACTCCTTCCTTTGGGACCACCATAAATCAGCTTCCTAGCTCTCTTAGGTAATATGTAGCATTGTTGATCTTTAACTCACCATCACGCTTAACAACATTAAATAGTTTATCAAACTCCCTAATCTAGTTCTCGAGACTGGCTGTGTCCTCTTTTCCATCATAGACAGGTGGAATCCTAGAGGCTACTTTCTTAAACACATCGCCAGCTACGTTAGGTGCTTATTGACGGTTCAGTTGAGAAGTCATAGCCTTAGTCAAATTCTTGGTCGGAGAGGTCAACTCCTTAAGAGTTGCTCGAGTTTTAGATCTACTTCCGGGTCTACTAGCCATTTCTTTCCGGGATAGGTACTACTTATTAAGTCATCCTACTAAATTTTTAAATCATACAACAATCATGATTCATAATATGATTGACAAATAGCACATAACATAAAAAAACTAGAATTTCATTTATTAATCCTTGAAAAGGAATGCTAACATCTGTAAGGAGTAGTAGTCTAATTACAGAACTACTAATTATTAAAGCTACTAAAAACTACTAAAATAACTAACATTTTCCTAAACAAAACTATTAATAAATAAAATCAGATGAATCTTGATCTTCTGCTTCATCGGTGGCTTGGCGTCTAAACTATTCATCATCAGACATAGGATGATATTTCAGAGATGATGAATTACCCTCTGTGCTTGGCAGGTTGCTCTGAATATTGGAGGATTCAGGACTAGTAGTAGATTCAGGGTAAGAATGGCTCGGAGTTTGATATGCATTAATCATACGATTTTTTCACCAAATACCCCCGACAAATTAAAAAATTCACCATATATCCTCAATGTTCCAAAAATTCACATACCCTTGAGTTTTCAAAAACGTTCATCAAATGCCCTTTTCTAACTTCCGTTAACTCACCGTTAGCATTATTTACGATTTTGCCATCATTAAGCCCTAACTCTAACATGTAAACCTAACCCATCCAAACCCTAATCCACCAAAACCCTAACCCCCCAAACCCTAACCACCAACCAGCCCAACACTCACCCTCCCCTAGTCCAGCCAGCCTTAAACCGCCACCATTGCATCACCTGCCGCCAGACCAAACCGCCACCACCACACCGGACCAAACCGCCACCACCGCACCAGACTAAACTTCTTCTCTCTCATTTCCCCAAACCTCCCCCTCTTCTCCACTCCACCGCCGCAACCCCTCTCCGACCCCTCCCCCTCCACAGCCACTGCCCGTCCCCCACTCCCTCCCCATCGATTTCCCCTCCCGTTCCTCGTCGAATTTCCCAGCACCATCCTTGAAAAACAGAGGAGAGAGAGAGCGTGAAAATGGGCTTACTTGGCTCGATTTTAGCAAAGGGAGGGGGAGGGGTTGGTGGTGTGGTGGTGTACTAGTTTAGTTGGCTCGATTTCGGCGCAGAGAGAACGAGGGGCTGGTGGTGCGGTGGTGTAGTGCACAATTTCTTTGGGAAAAATAGAGAAGGGGGAGAGATTGCGAAAATGGGGGCGGTAGAGGGGAGGGGTGCTGCGGCAGTGGAGGGGAGGGGGAGGGGTGGGCGTTGGCCTGAGGTGGAGGGGGAGGGGGAGGGGGAGGGGGAGGGGTGAGGGCTGGGGTGGGGTGGAGGGGAGGGGAGGGGAGGGAGGGTTAGGCTGGGGTTCGGGGTTAGATTAGGATTAAGGTTAGAGTTAGATTAGGGTTAGGGTTAGGGTTCGATTAGAATTAAGGATTAGGGTTAGGGTTCGATTAGAATTAAGGTTTAGGGTTAATAATGCCAAAATGGTAAATAAAGCTAACGATGAGTTAACGGAAGTTAGAAAAAGGGCATCTGGTGTGTGTTTTCGAAAAGTCAAGGATATATGGTAAATTTTTGAAACATTGAGGGTATATGGTGAATTTTTTAATTTGTCTGGGATATTTGGTAACCGTTAATCATATCTTGTGCTTCTTGTTGCTCGTTCCACAATTCAGCATATCAGAGGTCAATTATGAGATAGGCTACGGTAGCTAGCATATTCCTTCTTGATAATGATCTACCATATTGGGCATTCCATCTAATAAATTCAACACATTATTTTTTGGTCCATGATAATGAAATTGTTATTATCCTTACTCTATTAAAAAGTTGGTATACTTCATAATAGCACGCACATAATCAGTCACAGTTTCTGATCTCTTTTTACTATAATAGGTACGAAAAATGCACTATGACTTGCCATAATGAATCTATGACAATATTTTTTACAAATAGTAAGTACCACATATATTGTCATAAAGACAATTAAATATTCTCCGTTATGAAAATTTTATAACATTTTCATATTTAGCTAGACAAAATGTCAGACATTATTCATAAGTAACAATAATGTAAGTGTAAACAGTTAAGGAAAAAAATTCAAACTATTTGTGTTTTCGAAAAAAAATTTAAGTATATATAAACATGTATATAATAAGTTTTTATTCTGAATACTAGGTTTTTCGTGCATTGAAAAATTAATCAAGGGAGTTCCCAGGAAAGAGAGGTGCGACACAAACGACCAACTTAAGTATCAATTCTTTCCTTAGCCAGAACTTTTCTCATAAAAATAAACCCACAAACTTATTCCTTTCTTCAAAATATATAAATTGAAAATATTTATACTTGAAAATCTATACAAATATAATAAAAGGCGTGCAAAAGAAAGTTTATGTGCCACATGGCACTCTCCTCAAATTTCGAATGTAAATGCTTTATGTTCATGTGTACTCCTCACTTTCAAAAAAATGTGTAAGTGCAAGGTATCGAACACATGACCTTTGAGATAAAAAATAAGAGCTTAACCATCAATACACTATGACTTTTTTATTTAATATTTCAAATAAAATATGATAAAGTCTTGTAATAATTGTAGCTAACTAAAAAGACATAAGAAGTATATACTCCCTCTGTTTTTTTTTATTGCTACATTATTTTATGCACAATAATTTATGCAATGTCACTTTCAAGCTTTTTGGATTGCATTTTAATCCATTTATGTAAAATAATGAGATAAAGTGAAAAAGTAGTATTTTTGGATGGAAAAAAAAGGAGAACAAATATAAAAATATTACTTTATGGTGGGTCGAGTACCTCAAATAAGAAAAATATAACACTTAATTAATGGAGGGACACTAGTAGAATAAATGTTATTTGCTGCGGTAATATTGCTACGGTTTGACCTGTACGCAGCAATATAACACACAAAAAGAAATAAAAAAATAGAAATTGACAATATTGCTGCGGTTCCCGCCCAAAACCGCAGCAATATTATTCAACTGATCAATTTTGAAAAACATGTGGAGCCCATAACAGTTAATATTGCTGCAGTTTCCACGTAGGACCGCAGCAATATATTAAAAAAATATTTATTTAATATATTGCTGCGGTCTTACGTGGAAACCGCAACAATATTAGCTGTTACCAAAAAAAAAATCAACCGGCTCCTCACACTTCCTCACTACTTCACGCCAACCAAACCCTATCCTCTCATGCCTCCCTCACAAGTCACAACTCACTCCTGCGCCTCCCTCCCTAAACCCTAAACGAAAAAACCAGATCTGAACTCTCTCTCTCCTCTCTCTCCTCTCTCCTCTCTCCTCTCTCCTCACTCAGATCTTCTTTGTCGTTCGTGGTTCTTTGTCCTTCTTCGTTGTCATCCCGGAAATCTCCCTCTCCTCTTCCTTTTCGTTCGTTTGTAGTCAGGCCAGCGGCTATGCGTATTGTTGTTCACAAGGCCAGAACGTACATCCGCGTCGGTCATTATTCTCCGGTAAGCTTCGTCGCTCGTTCCTCACTCTCTGATCCAACACCGGTCGTCGCAACACCGGCCGTCGCTTCGTCACTCGTTCCTCACTCGTTCGCATCCTCTCTCACTCGTGTTCGTTCCTCCCTCCGGTCGTCGTTTGCACTCGTGATCCAACACCGGGCGTCACAACACCTGTGCTCGCTTCAGATCTCACTCGGGTTCGTTCGCTCGTGCAGTCGTGCTCCGATCTTCTTCGTCACTGTCAACACCGATGCTCGTGAATTAAATCTTTTTTTTTTTCCTTTTTTTTCGTTATTTTTGTTTTTTTAGATATGTAGATTTTTGTGTTCATATTTCGAATTTCTGTTCATTAGGTTGTATAATTTAGATCTGTAGATTTTGTTTTAGGATTTGTTTGATTTTTATAATTTCAACTTATTTTTTTTGTTTCTTAGGGTTTCATAACTCTTGTTCTTTAGCTTTCATAGTGCTGTTCATAACAAGTTTAACACTTGTTTTTTGTTTTTTTTTTTGTTATTTTAGATCAGTAGATTTTTTGTTTTAAGATTTTTTATTTTTCAATTTCTTAGTTTTTTAGTAATTAGTCATTGTAACTAAGCTGTCAATGTTATGTGTATGCGAAAAAATGTTGTTTTTCTAATAGGTTTTTTTCATTTTCAAATTTAATCGCAAAATGCAAAAAAAGGAATTTTTTTTTTACCTATACCTGTACATATTGCTGTGGTTTTTTGTTAAAAACCGCAGCAATATGTTATTTATTTATTATAAAATAGCGTATATTGCTGCGGTTTGCCCTAAAAACCGCAGCAATATTACGTGTTAACTAGATAAAAAATTATAATATTGCTGCGGTTTGGCCTAAAAACCGCAGCAATATAATTAATACCTATTGCTGCCCTCTTAATTGCTGCGCGCCCAATACCGCAGCAATATGCCACTTTTTAACCGCAGCAAATAGCGTTTATTCTACTAGTGGGAGTACATCTTTAACACTCTTATTACGTAACTTACAAGAGAATATTGATGTCATATTCTCTTACCACAATTCATTTTAAGGTATTATTTTCAAAATTAAAGCTTTCATTTTTTCTTTACTTATCACGTCGTGATGTGAATTTTTCAATTTCTTAATGGACAAAAAATACGAAAAGAAGCAAAATAAATCATGAAATAAAAAATAATAACATCTTTTTTTTATTGTAACTGACCCGGAGTATCGTCCGGGCAAAAAATACTAGTATAACTTTATAGGCAGGATAAGGAAAAAACATTATGCGAAAAAAATGTAAAAATTTATGAACAAAATTGCGAAACTCTAACTTATACGCCCTTCCTAAATCTACCCAAACTCTCATTAATAAACCTAAAGACTGATACCACTTTGTAACACCCCCAAATTTCTCTCTTTTTGAAGAATATATTTTAATATAAAATCCTTGAGAGTATTATCGCCACGTGATAACGTTAAAGGGTAAAACTACTAACTACAAATTTAACAATGCAGCGGAAAAATAGAAATAACTTAAATTTATTAATATAAATTTTATTGTTGCTACTACGACAAAGGAAATCATAAAAATAACAATTACTAAACTAAACTATGTATTATTCCTCACTAGCTCCCCTATGCGAAGTATGCATCAAATCAACCTGTAAATTCTGCTCACCAAAAAGGGTCATCACAGGGACAAAGCCATAAAATAAACAAAATGTGTGTCAAAAAAAATACGGAGTACATGTATATGCGAAAATTTAAATACTATATTAAACATTCAAAATATTTCTATAGACCTTCCTTGGATACTTGTAACACTTGTATAATATAAAGTATATAACTTTAATAGAAACTCTTTTTTCTTACCTAGGTACCTTTCCTAAAGCGTGCACACCCTCCAACTTTAGTATTCCTTAATGGGTCTATTACGAGGGAAACTACCTTGTCTACATGACTTATAAAAAAAGTACACGGGTAAAAATAATAATAGCTACCGTTCTTGCTAATAAATAACAAGCTTCTTCGTAATTGTGATCATAAGAGATCATATAACTAATAAAAACTCTTTGGAAATAATCCTTCTTTAAAAAGAATAATAATTCTTGTAAATTTAGCCATATAAAGGCATAATATAAAATAACTTATTCATAACGATTCTTAGAAGTAGTATTAGCATTAAAAGCAATGATTATATGACCAAATTAATATCATGAAATAGTAATCATGCCGTTGTGCTATCTCGTAACAATCTCACTACCAATATAATACATAACTACTATAGTATGGCGAACATGAAACTAGCATATTAGAGTAAGTCAGTATGACAATTTTAGATCATAAATTAATTAAGATGTTGCTAGCTAGATTTCAAAGGATTTATAAATTGAATGAACTTTGTTATAATGACAAATATCTAACCACAACTCATATTATCAGTTTGTCATTGTACGAGAGCTTCTAAGATTGAAGACTACTATATACTAACAATCATGCTCATGATAAGTTTATCGAGAACTCTTGATATTTATATTGGATAATATTATATGTAAATGGATAATATTATATTGTAAAGGGTAGAAGGGTACTTTCATAGTAATAGGTCTGTATTATAAACACTATATATATTGAATGCCAGGTTAACCTACAGAAGGTTAACACACAATTATTCCCACACTTGTACATGGTATCAGAGATGCGAGGTACCAACTCCCATGTGTCATTTTTAATCAAAGCATTATATTCATCTAACATAGCTTGACGCCAACGTGAGTCTTTAGACGCTTGTTTAAAATTAGTAGGTTCAGACTCAATAATATCAGTTTTTAAGTCCATGATAATTTTTGGTTTAGACACACCAACTTTGAGGCGAGTGACCATTGGATGACGATTAGAGACAACAGTCGGGGAGGTGGACACACTAGGGGAGGGACTCGGCTAGGCAGGGGCAGGAGAGATGGGAGACGTGGGGGAGCGGGAAGACGACGAGGATGTAGGAGCATGAGGAGAGGGCACCGAGGCAGCTGGGCCAGCAAGCGCCGGGGAGCCAGCGAGCTGGGCAGTGGACCTCCAGGCTGCTGGGCCAGCTAGCGCTGGGGAGGCAGCGTGTGTGGTAGCAAGTCTTGAGGGGGACGGAGCAACAGACGAGGCAGCCGAGGCTGCGGGGCCAACGAGTGCTGGGGGACCAGCGGGCTGGGCAGCAGGCTGCGATGAAGAGCAAGGCCGCGACAAGGCAGCAGCAAGCTCGGCCGCATGAGGGGCCAACGCATCAAGCTGAGGCTCGACATTCGGCATGACACTACGACTGGGCACAACACTCGGTGAGACGGGTATGACAGACGTGGAAGAATTAGCCACATTTGTGGGAGTCCAGTTGCAAGTCAAGACTAGGGGTGAGGTATAAGACACATGTGACGCAGAGCCAACTAAAGCACGATAAGGAAACTTATGTTCATGAAAAAGAACATGACGACTAGTGTAGACTTTATGGGTAGTAGGATCAAAACATCGATACCCTTTATATTCCAATGCATATCCAATAAAAACACAAGTTTTAGATTTAGGTTGCAGTTTGTGATTTTTAGAGTCAGAAACAAAGGAAAGCATTCACATCCAAATGTTTTCAAAAATTGATAGGAAGGAGGACGATGAAATAATTTTTCAAAAGGGAAACACCCCCTAAAACCGAGCTGGGTAATCTATTGATAGTGTAAGTGGCAGTATATGATGCATCAACCCAAAATTCCGCAGGAAAGTCAGAATGAATAATCATAGTACGAGCCATTTCAATGATATGACGATGTTTGCGTTCTGCAACACCGTTTTGAGCTGGAGTGTGGGGACAAGATTTTTGAAAAATAATACCATTGTCAGAAAAATGTTGAAGAAGAGGAGAATTGTCAAATTCCCTTCCTCCATCACTTTGAAATATTTTAATTTTGCAATTAAAAAGATTTTCAACCATCTTTTGAAACATAAGGAATTTTGAATAAACTTCTGATTTTCGACGTAAGGATAAATCCAGGAATAGCGAAAAATCATCAACAAACACAACATAATATCGAAATAATTGATTTGACAAAACAGGAGATTGCCAAAGATCACTATGAATTTTATATAAGGATATGTGGAAATATGTTCAACATAATCAAAAGGTAAACGATGTATTTTTCCTAGCTTACATCCTACACAATCATCATGAAACTTAGAGGTACATGTGATGCATTTATTTGAACATAAGTTTCCTGTAATGCTAGAAGATGTATGACCCAGACGAACATGCCACACGTCGCCAGACTCCTTAATGGTTAAGAAAGCAGGAACTGAAGGCTCAGGAGGGACAATGTTGGGCTGTAAAGGGTAGACACCTTGTTTACTGGTTCCCTGAAGCAGAACTTCCCCCGTTATCTGGTCCTTAACATAAACAGAATTTTTATCAAAACTCACAACACAATCATTTTCATGACACAACTTGTTAACTGATAATAAATTATGTTTTAAATTAGGGACATGACAGACAGATGATAAACGGAGGGGACGACTTGCAGTTTTTAAATTAAATTTCCAGTACTTTTAATTGGGAGTAAGGTACCATTACCAACTACAACAGAACTAGACCCAGTATAAGGAGTTTTAATAGAGAACGTACCATCCTGAGGAGTCATGTGAGGATGCAGCTCCCGAATCCGGGTACCAGACTGAGTCATTAGCTTCACCACCAACAGACAGTGCAGCTAAGGCTCGAGTGACACTTTTGAGGAGGAGGGAACAAAGTATGATTGAAACGCTGGGACAGTAGGCAGCTTGGTGACCTGGAAACCAACACAAACCACATGTATCGGAAGTAGGGGTAGAGGTAACATTGTTACTATTGATGAATTACTCCCTGCAGACGACAAATTATTAGAATATAATCTAGCAAGGCATACTATAGGATGACAAGTTAGAAAATTTACTTATACCATTTGAGCGTCCCCGATTACCAGTTGTTGTTGTTTCCTCCAAGCCACGATTATTATTGTCTCCATTCCCACCATTATTACCGAGCATTGTTGCCCCCAGATTATTATTACCACCTCTGTTCTGTTATTCCTTCCCCGATTTCGCCTTCCAGAATTAGTCTGGAAGGAGGAATTTGAACCAGTACCAGTAGTTCTAACGGCAAGTAAGGCATGATGGGATGATGTATCAGATGCATCCTTATCAATCTCTGTTCATGCAGTAGCAACTTGGGACGCAAATCATCAAAACTAATGGGGAACGGATAATGGAGGAGGGTAGTAACTATATGATCGTACTCAGAATCACGATCTAGGCCAAAAAGAGTATACTGCACTAAATCCTGGTTCGACACAGGACACTGAATAGCAGCAAGGGAATCAGCAATCAACTTAATTTCCCGTAAATACCCATCCATTGTCTGAGAAGCAGTCTTTTTAATCCGAGTTAAACGTCCCTTTAATTCCATAGATCTGGCCATACTAGCATGCATAAATCTAGTTTGTAAACGAGTCCAAATTTCCACAGAGGTAGATAAATGATAGGTTGTCGTACACCAAGTCAAAAATAATTCCTGCAAAACCTTCTAACAATGTAGTAGGGTAAGTAGGGTCGAATCCACAGAGAGATGGTCGTTTTAATCTAACTCCTAATATATGGAGAAACTAAACAAGATCAGAAATATGTGAATTAAGGTTCTAAACTAATAAATAAAGAAAATCAAACTAAAAAGGATCTAGGGTAATGGTTCACCATGTTTATAACTATAATATATCAAAATATCATCAATAGTTCAATCAATCAGATATCTAGAGCACGGATTAATCCTTGGTCAGACATTAACACTCTCAAATCAACATATGCTAGTACGGTCGCTCAACATAATCAGATTTGCTAATTGTAGGTAAGCCTCTAAAGAGTACTATCTCTCGATCTATGACTCGATATTAACAATATTTAATCAAACAATTGATCAGGTTGCAAGATTAACAATAAAACACTAATCAATTAGAGATATCAATAACTAATCAAACCATAAATAAATGAATATCAATCAAATCATAGCATATAAACATGGATTCCCAAAACCCTAGAAATAAAAACTACTCTAACATGAAATAAAAGATCGATCAAATCTAAAACTATAAAAGAAAACATAATTAAAGAAATCAAGGAAAGAAACTAAAAGAAATAATGAATTAATGAAGAATAAAAATTAGGGTTTACAACTAAAACTAGAGAGAAAGAGAGAGAGAAAACTAAAACCTAAAGATTAACGTGAAGGGGGGGGGGGGAAGAGAAAAAGAATGAAAACTAATCTAAATAATATTCTTTAACCTAATATGTCCAGGAAAGTAATTTACAAGATAAGGAAAGTCTTAAATAAATCATTAATAGGCGGATTAGTGATCTGCGCGTACGCGTGGCAGATTCCAGCAAAAACAGTGCAATCTTCCGAAAGGCATAACTCCTTGACTAGACGTCTCCTCGGAGCGTGCCACCTATCGTTGGAAAGCTCTTCAAGTCTAGTTTCCAAATATGCTGGAATTACGCAATTTTAAGAAGCGCATCAAAAGTTATGATCAGAAGAGTAGACGTGACTCTTTTTCACATTTCTTCTAATGATTTTCCGCTTCGTTTTTGTTCAAACTCGTACTATGACATATCGATACGATCCTTATGCATTGTAACTTCTTTCCAAGTGCTCCTAATCCTCAAGTTTAGCTAATCATAATCCAAATACGTTCTCAATGCCTGAAATTCATCAAAAACAAGAAAATATACCGAATGGGAGTAGAAAAACATAACTTAAGAATATAATGCAATAATGAATTTAAATATGAAACTAAATGCTCTAAAATGCAACCTAAATGAACCTAAAAACTATATATAAATATGACTTATCAATAAATCATGCACATCTACAAAAACATCCCTAGACAGTGTGGCAAAAATCCATGATTTTATTTGTTGATCCACACGTAAATATTCATAGAACTGATTATTCGGAATAGAGACACCATGTTCATCAAGAACAGTTGTAGGGGGAATCATAGCAGAACCATCAACCATACCAAGCAGATTATGGGAAAGTAATAAACAAGTAATTTGAGTTTTCCATAATAAATAATCTTCAGGAGAAGAAAGAGTAATCGTTACCAAATTACTATGATTAGGGGCCGAAATCTGTGAAAGACCGAATGAAGGCGGTACATTGGCATGGTATGGGTGGCCGGAATATGCTGTCGCCGGCGATGAAGGGATGAACAACATCACGGTGGGAGGCGCGGCGGAGGAAGCGCCAGGATGCGACGGTACCGGTGAAGAGGTCGCGAAGCCAGGTGGGAACCTGGGCGTGGCACGCGACGTGGAGGCTGGTGAAGACCCAACGAAGAGAGGCTGAGAGAAAGAAGACCCCGCAAAGAGGTCAGATGGGACAACAGCAGGCCACGGCTGCATTGGGACGGCGCCGGAGAAAGGGGCGGCGAAGGTGCTTCGTGCCGGCGAAGGCAAGGAGGACGCCGGCGAGGGGGAAGCAGCGACGATGACGGGCGCGGTGGAAGCAGGCGCAAAAGTCATCGGGTTTTTTAAAAAAAAAACGTGCTTTGTTATTGGTTTGGTGTTTGTCGTGTAGCGTGAAAACAAAAAACTGATTTGGAATTTTTTTAATTTTTTTTTTGTGTTTTTCTGTGAGAAGTCATTCTCACGGTTCTGTGGAGCGGTTCAAAACCAGACTTGTTGTTTTTGGCAATCATCAGCAGGCAGGTATTGATTACTTTGAAACCTTTAGTCCTGTTGTTAAACCTACTACTGCTCGCTTGGTTCTTACTATTGCTGTTTCTCTTAAATGGTCTATTCGTCAGTTAGATGTCAAAAACGCATTTCTTCATGGTTTTCTCAATGAAGAGGTTTATATGCGTCAACCTCCGGGTTTTATTCATCCATCTAAACCTACTCATATTTGTCGTCTTCGTAAGTCCATTTATGGTTTGAAACAGGCTCCTAGAGCTTGGTTATCCAGGTTTAGCAACTTTCTTTTATTATATGTTAATGACATTGTCCTTACTCTTCTATTATATGTTGATGACATTGTCCTTACTGGTAATAGTCCTCCTCTTGTTACCAAGTTCATTTCTGTCCTTTCTTCTCAATTTGCTATGAAGGATTCAGGGGATCTTCATTACTTCTTAGGTGTGCAGGTTGTGCGTACTCCCTCTGGTTTATTTTTATCTCAACATAAGTATGTCTCCGATTTACTACGTAAATTTCATCTTCATACTATTAAACCAGTTACCACTCCTGTTTTCTCTAGAGTAACATTGTCTCTGCTTGATGGAGAACTTCTTGCTGATCCCACATATTATCGTAGTATGGTTGGTGCATTACAGTACTTAACTATGACTTGTCCTGATATTGCTTATGCTGTTAATATGGTGTCTCAGTTTATGCATGCTCCTCGTACTACTCACCTTCATGCTGTGAAAAGAATTTTCAGATATCTGCAGGGCACTCTGGATTATGGATTATATTTATATAGCATCAGTTCTCCTACTGTTGTTATTGCCTATTCTGATGCAGATTGGGCAGGATGTCCTGACACACGGCGTTTTACTACTGGATATATTGTTTTTCTTGGGAAGAATTTAATTTCCTGGCATTCTAAAAAGCAACCTACTGTCTCCAAATCCTCCATTGAAGCTGAATACAGGGCAGTTGCCTACAGATCTGCAGAAACTATTTGGCTCAAGCAACTTCTTGCTGACATTGGCCATTTTCTCCGTAGTCCTGTGATTGTTTATTGCGACAATGTCTCTGCTACTTATCTCACTGCTAATCCAGTTCATCATGATCGTAGCAAACATATCAATGTTGACTATCACTTTGTTCGAGAAATGGTTGCCAAGGGAGGTCTTATTGTTCGACATGTTCCTACTCAGTCTCAGGTTGCAGACATTTTTACTAAAGGCCTATTTACAGATTTATTTACTAAGCATCGTACCAATCTATCCGTTGTTTCACCCCGTAAAGATTGAGGGGGTGTATTGGATAATATTATATGTAAATGGATAATATTATATTGTAAAGGGTAGAAGGCTACTTTCATAGTAATAGGTCTGTATTATAAACACTATATATATTGAATGCCAGGTTAACCTACAGAAGGTTAACACATAATTATTCCCACACTTGTACAATTTATACTTAAACTCATATAAAAGATGCATAATAATCCAAGATAACAACACTAAAACATGATACTAAGTATGCAGAACAATATTTAAAGATCTACATATATACACACCTTGAAAGTTAACAACTACTAGGGAAGAAGAGAAAGGGTGGGCTAAGAGAAAGAAAGAGTTTAAATTTAAGAAAAGAGATTTATTTCTCAAATTTGGTGTGAAGAATATGAGGGGTGAAAGACCTCTATTTATACTAGTTGGACAAGTAAAGTCGTACTAGGACTCGAAACTAAAAGATGAATTTTTGAGAAAAGATAAATAATTTGAGTTAAGATACACTATTTCTTTCATGATCATCTAACTAGAATTGGAGAATATTCCCTAAGATAAATAATCTAGATGCTTATATTAATTATTACGCAAAAGATAAAAAAAAAAAAATTACCAACTTCATCAACTCACTGGCGTGAGTTGCTAGCTGAAGCAAAACACATTTTTTTTTTCTTTTTTGCGTGTAAATCTTTTTCCTTTTTTTGTAAGTCTTATCTCTTTATTTTTTTTTTGTAAATCTTTTCTGATTTTTCTTTTAAGAAAAATCTAAAATTACTAAACTAACTATTTGGATTATAATTTGTAGACTTAGGTCCAATATTTAATTTGGGCTAAAATCTGTTTGAAAATTCATAATATATTATAAAAGCCTATTTAAAACCTTTTTAATAAATAAAACCCTTTTAAAAATTATAAATAATAACTTACTAAAAATATGGAGTATTACGCATACATACACACATATTTGTTTTAGGCTTCACGATTGCTCGTTCCGAAGTTTGTCAATATCGCAGACTCAAGCCATGGTATAATCTTGAGGGTCCTTGAATAAATTTTAAATTTGTTTATTGAAGTTACTAACTGCTTTTTGCCTAATGTAGATCTTTAATATAAAATCATGCCTTTGTACATTCTAATCCTTTCTTTTTATTTATTAATTTACATATGCCTATGAATGTTATATGATTGTCATGTTAATGATTTCATCACCTACATGTTATTGTTGCTAATCAAAGACCTGAAGTTTCGTTCTAATATTACAACGTGTTAGGTTCCCTGTAATTTGATTGCTTGAATATTTTTAGGGTGCATGAAATTATTGTTTGGTTATTCTATTGTATAAAATTGACATGAATCAATATTAAGTAAAGGTCAGCAATGGGCTGATATGGTACTCGACTGTGTTCGTACACTAATATTTGAACTCAAGCTTTGGTTCATTGACCATTTATGGAGTCATGACGGAGAAATGTCCATTGGATAAGTCTCATAGTTGTCCCTACGATTTTCCAATATCCAATTAGGTTTATGAGTCTTCCTTTAAATATTTGTTGGCTATTTCAAAAACATTTTTCAATAAAACTTTTACAATAAAGTAGTCATATACGCACTCATCTTGCGTAGGCAAAATAGGGTGTTTATAACTGATTACCTATTTATTTGGGTACCCAAATATACGTGAATCAGAATACGTGGGTACCTGCAGTTGTATCTAGCTAGAAAAATAGTTCATGACTCAACCCTGAACCATTCGCTGCGTATAATGGTGTTTTAACTTTTTTTAATGAAAAAAATCATTGGAAGTGCTACTGAAGAAGCTACTACTATGACTGTTAACCTGATCCGTGTTGATTACAGTGTTTTGGGTACTATCATGAGTGCCAACTGTCAATTGCATGCCAACTCTAATCTTCATTCCTCAAAAGGATCTATTACCAATCAACCATAACTTAAAGATTCTCATTTGTAGATTGCATAACAACTAATTTTTCCATTAACATGTTGATTCATCATATCCAATTTTTAAATTGTTGATTCATCTTATCCAACTTCTCCTATAAAATATTGATTCTTCTTATTATTTATCTTTTATTTCCCCTTTGAAATTCACAAGCACAAGAATGTGGTATTGGGTAGCTAATAAGCTACTCAATACATTTTCACAATTGTTTGTCATAAGAAGATATTAAAGTTACTATGAATAAGAAAGAGCAAAAAAAAAAAAAATAACACTTTGTTTATCCGGGATACAAATTTCACATAAAAGCAAGCCCATAAAAAAATGAGATTATACATTTATTACCTTTTTCAGGTAGACAGGCGAATATAACGGGTTAAACATGTCGGGTCTCCTGAACACATATAGTTATTACAATTTGATTCTTAAGTTAGAAGCAATATAGTTTGTAGCTTAAAATTATGCAATAACTTCCATGACAACATGTCAATTAGATACTTTTTATTAGTTTTGAAATTCAAATTTTATATAATCTATAAATAATTTCCTCCCCATATATATATATATATATATATATATATTATATTATATTTATATATATATATATATTATATATATATATATATATATATATATATTATTGAGTGTGAATTTTTTATTTGTTCAAAAAATTAGAATTTACTGAATTCGATAGTTGTGGGTTTGTTATCACGTCTTTAAGTACTTTTTTTGGATGTATATTATCTTGTCTACTAATACCTTTTTTTCCACATCAAACAAATATGATATTTTAAAATAGTTGGTTAGTGTATTTATAGTTCAAATGAGAAGTTGCATGTCCTAGTCTTTGCACATATATTTTTATTGTTTACTTTGTATCATTTGTTTGGTGGGAGGGAGTACATGTGGCAAAAGTGGGTATGCAACACCTAAATGGGGAAGGGATTATTAGTAGTTGTATCTCTTACTTCTATGAGAATGTTGGTTTTGATTAGCCACCAGAGTCTGTATTTGATGGTTGGTTTGTATCTTTTGATGGGTATGGAGCAAGCAAATGAATTAGGAAGCACTACTACAACCAGTTGAGGTTACTAACCTATTTCTTAAATATAGACCATCATACTTCATCTGTTTCTAAATAAGTGCAACATTTACATAGTGTTTACTATTCACAGTTTAAACTTTAATTAGCTTTGGTGATTTACATTTTACGAAAAACATAGTCATGTAGGATCTTGTTAGATTCGTCTGAATGTGAATTTTTTTAATATCAACTTTTTTTAATTTTTACTTATTGATAATTGAAGATTTTAATGGTTAAAATAATGCATTGGCAAATGTGAAAACAAGAAGTGTTGCACTTATTTACAAACGGAGGAAGTATTAATTATCTAAAACCAGTCTCTTAAGTTTAACGATTTGACTAATTAAAAAAGTTGTTGTGCAATAAGAGACTGCTTCCAAGTAAAACCGGTTCCTTGAAATATTTTAATTTTTTAATTCAATTTTTTATAACATAATACACTATGATACGTATATATTCTTCTTATTGTGATATAGCATACTACTTCTAAAACTGCTCCAAAAGATGCTAGAGACTCCTAGAGAAAGAAAATGAAAAAAGAAAAAGAAAAAAAAAATACAAGAATTCCTCATTGAAACCAAACCCTAACCCTTGCACCACCTCTAAGGCTATGTTTAGTTCACCTGAAATTTTCTGATCTGAACTTATCTGATCTGAACTTATTTTTTCTGATTACAAGATCTTATCTTTTAGATTTTGCTCAATATATAAGAAAAAATATAGTCATGTGGGGTCTTGTTTGATTCGTCTCAATGAGTACTTTATTAATATTCAATTATTATAATTTTTACTAATATGTGTAATGAAAGATATAATGATTTTTAAATATAAGCATGATCTGAACTGATCTGATCTGAACTTATTTTTTCTGATCTGATCTGATTAGATCTGAAATAAGCAAAAATAAGGTGAACTGAACATAACCTAAATCTCCTTCCCAGAGACGAACCTCCACCGCGTCCCCCTTTCATCACTGATGACGCTCGTAACCGCTTAACCCTGGCCCCGTCAGTGAGCCGACGAACCCGAAGGAACTAGTTTCGCAAACTCGTGAGGGTGTTTTGAGCACCACCGCGACCACCGTACCCACCGATATATTCGACAACTCCATTAAAGGAGTTGATATGAGCTCCACCAGTGTCCTTCCTCCGGCGAACATGGACGCGCCTAATCCGCCAGTGCGTGGTGGCGATTCACCCAACACCACCGCGCTCACCAGCACTAATCACCCTCTCGTCACAGGTTCGCCCTCCAAACCAACCCGTCAAGCACGTCACCATCGCTTCCTCTCACAGGTTCCGCGCTACTATTCCAAAACCTACTCGTCGACCTACGGCACTGCACCTGCTCTGGCTACCCTCAAAGAGCTTGCCTTCTCGCCCTCGGCCACCAAGAGCTGCACCGGCCCTCTTTCTATCAACAAAAAAAAAAAAAAAGAACTATGCAGACAATATTCTTCTCTCGTCACAGACAATATTCTTTCTATCAACGAATTAAATTAAAGCTAAAACTCACCCTTGAGAAATATGCCTTGAGTAGTTCCTTATTCGAGATACTATAATTATCTTTTGCCAAAGCTAAAGGGTGAGTTTTAGCTTTAAGATAAGGAACTCTGAGCTCTTACTCCGACTTCAAACGTCTCGAAAGCTTGAACGAGTTTACGGACATAAACATATGTGTAAATTTGGTCCTTGGACCAGTATTGTCTTTGGTCCTTTTTAGAGGTTACTTCTTGAAGAAAATTTGCAACTTCTTTCCTTTTTGGACATTTGAAGCCAATAAATTCAAAGAAATTAAGGATATGGTCACGTGGACCTTGATACACAATTTCACCTTCTGAGAGGAGGATAATATTGTCGAAGATTTCATATACTTGAGGAGTAGGTTGCAACAAAGAGATATTGTTGTCACACTATTGGAAAAATGAAGAAGAGCTGCGCTGAAAAAGGCATGTAGGGCTGCGCTTTTTGACAGCAGCCCTTTCAGTAGCAGCCCTTCACTTTTTAAGTAGGGCTGCGCTAGAAAAGCGCAGTCCTTCAGCTAGAAGGGCTGCGCTTTTAGGGTAAAAGCGCAACCCTTCATACCAAAAAAAAAAAAATAATTTTTTTTCGACATTTTTTTACTCATAATCTCACATTTTCTGAAATTAAACAAAAGAGAAGAGAAACGAAACGAAAATGAAAATACTAAACCCAAAACAAAAAAAAAGAACGAAACGAAAATGAAAAAAAGGAACAAAACTAATATACTAAAGAGAAGAAATTATAGATCTAAAAATACAAGAACATTAATCAAAACAAAGACGAAAATACAAGAACATTAATCAAAACAAAGAGAAGTATACAAGAACATTTAATCAAAACAAAGAGAAGTATACAAGAACATTATAGATCTGAAAATACAAGAACTACCTCCAAACATTAACCTAATAATGTTTAAATACATAAAAAAAAAACCCTAATACATAATTAAGAAAAAAAAAATTTCAGAAAAACTTAAAATGACTATTTGGAGGCTTAAACGAACTCGGATGGCTTAAAAAGTCTAAACATCACGACGTAGCCGTGAGTTTGATTCGTTGGCCCGTTCCGCTTCCGAAAAGGTATCACAATAGGCAATCGGACTCCGTCGGCATGATTAGTGCAAATCATTTCAGAGTTTTTGTCGCAACGTTTCTGGGAGTTTTTGAGAGAGAAGAGAAGATGAGAGAGAAGGAGGAGAGGGAGGAGGGACGTGAGAGAAGGAGGAAAAGGAATAATGAGGGACGTGAGAGAGGAGAGAGAAGAATGAGGGATATATTTGACGGATCCCGCTTAATATTTGAAGCCCGCAAACTTTTTTATTTCAAATTTTTTTAGGAAGGGCTGCGCTTTTTTTAAAAAGCGCAGCCCTA